>NC_142776.1:33336391-33443891 GCF_988280905.1 Pimephales promelas | reverse complement strand
TTTCTGAAGGATCGTGTGAAACTAAAAATAATGTAAGGGTGCTAAAAACTCAGTTTTGCATCACAGAAGTATTTTTTTAATAGACCTCAATCTTCACAGTAGTTCAAAACAGTTCAAGTTCTTCACAGTTTAATTAACAAGTTCTCACCCTGGCTTTGAGAAAAAAATAATAAGCCAGTAAGCCACACTGCTGTTAGACCAAGTCACTGAAACAATGTGGCTGTACCAGAAATATCATGTATACATAAATTCCAAGCGCATCTCAATTTGTCCGTCTGTGCTTTCCAAACTTGTAAGTGATAGTAAATAATGAGCGGTCGATCTGAAATCAGGTAGGCACGGTAAAATTGAAAAAGTCACGCTAAGCTGTTCATCAAAATTTCAGCCTGGGACGATATTTTTCTGCACAGCCCTGCTATATTGAGAGAGATTATGGTAATATGGTTTGCTTTGAGAGTGGCATATTGAAAAGAAGTCCGGTGGGATCGAAAAGAGAGTGCGGAGAGAGGAATATGGCCCTGAGCAATTTCACTGTGTTTACACAGCGCCTCACAACAAGACTGCCACGTAAACTCAGCCTGATGGAGCCCAGGGCACGCAGTGGACAAACAGTGACCAGCTCGCGGACTGTAAGAATCCTGCTGCCTTCATGTGCCGTCGAAAATATCCTTCCACTTCTGAAGTCGTGATTGCGTTTGTTGTCGGAAAGAACAGGAATCTTGGAAACGATGGGTTTATTCTTCCCTATTTTGAGGAAGATATTATTAAAGCCAAAATTATTTTTAGTGTCCCATTCACTGACCACAAAATAAACATTCACAGCGCTGCTGACGATTCTGGAATTTTGGTCAAATACAAGCTATTTGCTCTATGCTTCACATGATTAATCATATATGTAAATATGTGTTATTTTAATAAGACAAGGTGATGTAGCTGTTGTGAAATAACTAATAAAGCACCTGTCATTAGTGTTGTAGTACTCGAGACCGGTCTCGAGACCACTTTTTGATGGTCTCGGTCTCATCCCGGACTTGTCTCGGTCTCGGACATTGAGGACTTTGGATTTTTTTTCAAGACCAGACAAGACTGTGAAAATACACTCTTAGAAGAAAAGGTTCTATATAGAACCTTAAAAGGTTCTATCAGTGCTACGTATTTGGAACCCCTAAAAGGTTCTATACAGTCTTAAAAAAAGGGTTCCTCTGGGTTCTATATAGAACCCTGGGGTTCCATACTTGGCCAATAGAACCTTTTACCAAAAAAAATGGTTCTATATAGAACCATTTTGGAGTTCTATATATGAAGCGGGGATGGAACCATTTCTGGTTCTAAATAGAACCATTTCTTTTAAGAGTGTATCACTAATTTGGTAGTATATTCAATCATTTTTGTTAACATCCTTGCTTTTATTGTATGTAAAACGTACTAATTCAAATCCAAGCAATAACATGACTCATTGGTCATTGCTAATTATGTATTTTTGTTACCGCTGCCTGTCACCCATGTATCCATGTTCATGTATTGTTAATAAAAGGAGGAGAAAAGTGAAGACTTGTTTTACATTCTGTACTAAATGATGGAAGTCACCCAGGAGTATTGAATAAAGATGGTTTATTTCAGCTTTGAGTGTTAAATATCTTTGTTTTTATGGGAATGTGGATCTTTTAGATCAATCTGAGAAGATTTCAGATCAATCTATTTTTGATCATGTTTCACATTATTGTGTCATGTAGTGTGGGGCGCTGGTCTTGGTCTTGTCTCGGTCTCGATACACTCTGGTCTTGGTCTTTTCTTGGTCTCGGCCCCTAAAAGTCTTGGTCTTGACTCGGTCTCGATACACTCTGGTCTTGGTCTTGTCTTGGTCTCAGCCCCTAAGTCTTGGTCTTGACTCGGTCTCGCCCTCCCATGGTCTTGGTCTTGTCTTGGTCTCAGCCCCTAAAAGTCTTGGTCTTGACTCGGTCTCGCCCTCCCTTGGTCTTGGTCTTGTCTTGGTCTCGGGCTCGGCCCCTAAAAGTCTTGGTCTTGTCTCAGTCTCGATACACTCTGGTCTTGGTCTTGTCTTGGTCTTGGGTTAGGTGGTTTTGACTACAACACTACCTGTCATCGCAATCGTCATGGTTCTAGTTTATGGCATGCTCAACCCGGGAACTCGGGTATCAAAATTATCCCTGAGATTCCCAGTGGTAAATACAACATGAGAGGGCTATCATGTCTATTTTTAACTAGGAAATTCGTATTTATGATAATTCCGATGAAGGCAGCAACACAAAGATGCTGCTGTAAAACACAACTACAATTGCATTTGGTGTATTTGCAAGTAGGAATAAAGACAAGAGGTAGAGATATAAATATAGTAAAATTACGAATGAGATCTCTTTATGGGATCAGAGCAATGAGATTAAATGGAGACTTATCCCCTGAGAAAAAGTGTGCAAGGAAAATGTAATGTAATCTCGAGTATTTCTCATCCAATCCAACAAAATAAGCTTACTGTGCGACTGATTGAATTCAATTCATTTTATAGCTCTTTTACCTGTTCACCCAAAGTGTGTGCACATAAAGCCATCTCTCAGTACTAAATAGAGTACTTAAACAGTCAAATACACACAAAACAATGTTAAAATGCAAGTATTCATGTGAACACAATATGTTTGAAAGTAAACCGTTGGAAAAAATCCATGTGTAACAGTATAATGGAATCATGTGTCAGGTCTTAAAGTGACAGCAGCCTAATATATCCGCTGCTAAATTGTGAGATATTAAAAATATCGATATGGCAGCATTTCCCCATGGTATCACTGCACAATTGTGGTCAGTAAATATGCTGAGTAGCATAAGTAAAGTGAGTAAAGGCATTTGCAATGTTTCAAAATATTTCTGTTTCAAATAAATGCAGTTCTTTAAAACTTCTATTCATCAAAGAATCCTTTTAAAAAAGGTTTACTCAAAATATTATTCAGCACTGTTCTCAAAATTGATCATAAGAAATGTTTTTAGCACCAAATTAGCATGTTACAATAATTTCTGAAGGTGACATTTTAAAATATTGCAATATTACCTATTGTTATATTACAATATCACTGTTTTTAATGTATTTTGGTCAAATTAATGCAGCCTTGAGCATAAGAGACTTATTTTAAAAGCATACTGTAAAAAAAAAAAAAGTTGATACTTGAATGAAACAAAACTGAGATCTCATGAGCTATGAAAAAGCAACCATTGAGCAATAACATTTTCCTTCAGGGACAAAAGCAATTAGAGAGAGAGAAAAAAACAAAAACAAGAGCAATCGACACCCGGTGGCCAGAGAGAAAGACGGAGCCTGAGAGAGATGTGTTTCCTGTTTTAATCTCAAAGGAACACACCGTGCAGGATGTGGGGATGCTCTCGCTCCAGTGGGAGGCGGGATGGCACACCGACGACTCCAAGGCAACCAATTTGTTTGTTTATTGTCTTGGTGTTTTGTCGTGGTCACAGTTCATTGCAGTCTGCCTCCACTCCAGCACGCTCTTTTAAATGGCATCTATAAAACATGCGGCCTCTGTCGCCCGTATTCCTCGTCCCTCTCTCATGCACTGTCGTTTTTGTATCCCCCTTTCTTTATCCGTCCCTTTATCCCTTCTCTCTCATTCCCTCTTTCCAGTATCTCCGTCTCTCTCTTTCTCTCTCTCTCTCTCTCTCTCTCTCTCTCTCTCTCTCTCTCTTTGTCTCTCACTCCTCACATCAGTCAGGCATTATGTGGTGGCACAGAAGCTTCCAGGATGCCCACTCACATTCTCTGCGCTCACAAAGCCGCCCTGCTCTCTGCTAAATCCAATCGCACATGGAGCTGCATTCAAGAAAGAGCACATCGGCACAGGGAAGAACCAAAATATCCTCAAGGTTATGCGATTTTAGACTAATGAGTCCCAACTAGCTCCTTAAGTGGTGAACAACTAAGTACAATTTAAAGGTGAAGTAACGTCTGCACCATTACAGAGTCACCAAACGGAATTGCAAAACAATGACTGTTTTCGAATTGGTTTCCTGATCATTTCACCGGTTTTCTAATTGGTTGGACTAAAAGAAAGTTACGCCCCCAAACTCACATCATTGGATGAGTTGGTTGCTATGTCTGGCTGCAAACAGTATGATGAGATATCTTAGACCTATGAATGGTCAGTGCGTGGTAGATTACTTATAAATTGTATTCTGTTACTGATTACAAATTACATGAAAACAATTGCAGTTAGTAACCTAATCCATTAAATTACACATTTAAAGGGATACTCCACTTTTTTGGGGAAATTTTACAACTCCTCCAGAGTTAAACAGTTGGGTTTTACCGTTTTCGAATCCTTTTAGCCGATTTTCTGATATTTAGAAGAATATCAGTAACCAGACAGTTTCTGGTCTCATTGACAACAGAATCTGTCTGGTTACTGATATTCTTCTAAATATCAGGAAATCGGCTGAAAGGATTCGAAAATGGTAAACCCCAACTTTTTAACTCTGAGGGAGTTGTAAAAAGAGCCTATTTCCAAAAAAAGTGGAGTATCCCTTTAAGGTAGTATAATTGACTGTCTAAAAAACAAAATCATGGGATTAATCACAATGATTTTCTATACACTCTAAAAAAAAATGCTGGGTTGTTTTAACCCAATTTTGGGTCATATTTGGACAGACCCATTTGCATTTGAAACAACCCAGCATTTTTTTAGAGGTCTCAACACATTCTCATCCCAAGACGTCATCTACAGGTAACTGTCGCTTTTGACCATATCTCAACATCCAACGTTTTAGGGTACCCTTTAACATCAATTAGATGACGATCCTAGGGCGTCATCTAACTGACGTTTTACCTTTAGCGTCAGTTAGATGACACGGGTAGGTTTGGGTCTGGGGTAGGGTTAGGATTAGATAGCGTCATCTAACTGACGTTAAAGGGTACCCTAAAACGTCGCACGTCGGATGTAGACGTTTGGTCAAAAGTGTAAGTTAGATGACGTCTTGGAATGATATTAAAACACATTTTAGGCTTAATTTTAAGAAATGTGCATTATGCAATAAAGAAATACTCCAAATAAAGTTTAATTATAATATTCAAATCAGTAAGTCTACATGATAATGTCAGTAAATATGTTAATGGTTTTGTGGCATATACTTAGTATTAAATCAATGTATTTTAACGGCACTTTAGTATGGATTTTTTTTTTTCCACTACGTTCATTTTCCCATTAAATTATAAAAACATTATTTTTGGACAACGTCCAGTTGTTGAACAGAACCTATAAATCACATTGAAAGGACGTTCTGTTAACATTATTCTGTTAACGTTATTCGAGGTTTTGAGAACCTTCCTTGTTAGCTGGTATAATAAACGTGCCCATAACAAGAAGCCCCAGTCTTCCCATTTACCGTCTTCACTTAGCTTGTTTTCATTCGTTTTAGCGCATCCACCTGGTTTTTTACATTCTTGCAGAGCTAGCATGGATAATGAAGCAGCATTGGGGATTTTTCCTCCGTCGAATCTTAATCTTTGGGTTTGTAATTAAAAGTACTAAAGCAGTCTCAAAACAGCATGCTTGAATTACCAATTCAGAGCCACTGCAGAGCATTGAATCTGCAAATATAGCAGCAATAGCACACATTGAGATGGATGTCACACTCCACGTAATGTGTCCAAAGCTCAGTTGCGTAGCCAATTGAGAAAGCTGTGATGGCTCATAGGAGCCGTGGCTTATCTTACTGTTTGTGTGTGCAAGAACAATGACAAAGCCTCTACAAAATAACAATACACAGTCAAGTGACAGCACTGACCAAGAGGAAGAGAAGATGATGCTGGTCCTAATGATGGCCACACAGATAAATGAATACTTTTATTCAGCAAGGATGCATTCAATTGATCAAACGTGACAGTGAAGACATTAACTGTTTAAATGCTGTTCTACTGAACCTTCTATTCATCAATGAATCCTAAAAAAAATGCATTATGGTTTCCACAAATATATTAAGCATCACAACGGTTTTCAACATTGATAATAATCCGAAATGTTTTTTTCAAGCAGGAAATCAGCATATTAGAATGATTTCTGAAGGATCATGTGACACTGTAGACTGGAGTAATGATGCTGATGTCATATGCTCAAAAACATTATTTTAAAATACATAAAATACAATTACAATTTAAAAAGTTACTTTAAATTGTAATAATATTTCACGATATTATAATTTTTGCGCAAATAAAGGCAAAAAAATCCAAACTTTTGAATGGTAGTGCATATTTATTAAACTTACTAATTATTATATTTTGAAGACAACTGAAACAAAAAGACTATGGCTGGCAAATACCTTATCATTAGTACTCTAATGTTTAGTGATAAAAATCAAATTATTCTAAAGATGTCATGTCATGGTAATGTTCCCAAATGTACCCACTATTGAAATGTTATGTTAGATGTATAAATCATGTCTAGTAATCGATCGCTTATTTTATGGTAAAAAATAGAACTGCGAAATGAACAACAGCATTTAAAATGACTTGCATACATATGTTATAAGGTTCAGATAAAGTACAAAAGCAAGTAATCATTTGGTTTTATTGAACATCCTAACCCAACACATGTTGGTCTTTTGACTAAAAAGCTCTTAGTTGCTGAGCCCTTGTTACAAGTTCCCTGTGTTTCATCCGTTCCTTGCTAACAGAGACCAGACTGGCTGCGTGATTTCAATTTGACACAGCAACAGTGTGATTGCACCGAGCCGAGCCTCATTTCTGAGGCAGGAAGACAATGGCAGATCTATCTGGCATCGGGTGCAGTTCCCTCACAAGCATGCAAAGCAATATCTCCAAATTACAGCCTCTAGAATTCGACAGGCTAAAGGCCGAGGACACGACTAGAGCGTTCTGTTCCCCGGGAAACAAAACAGGCCGGGCCTCTCGCACTTCTGCCTCGTCTCTGCAATAAATCACCTGCCATCTCATGCATGCGGAGTGATCTTAAATACCCCTCCCTCCAAACAATGATGATCTATGATCGCTCGTGTGGCTAGAAATATAAGTTGGATCAATATAGAAGATGCAGAGACATTTCGCTTCAGGACAATGATTTTACACTAGACATCAGGAGGCAGAAGTAAACACAAAAATAATAATTAAAATAAGATGTAAAATGTAATACTATCATAAACATGAATTTTGCACACATTGTAGGACATACGAGACAAATAAAATGTCCAGAACTGGATGCAACCCATATGAGGAGGTAGTGGATGGAAATCTATATTTATTTTTATGTATCGATATAACAAAACAATTTACTAATTAATATTTATATAGGCCTATTATTTACCAACAACCAAAAACATATTTTTTGGGGAAAAAGCGTAATCAATTTGGTTATATATGTATTATTTATCAAATAAATATTCTTAATAATATTATAATAAAATATTAATAATAATTGTGTATTAACTAATAAATACTGTATATATATATATATATATATATATATATATATATATATAATTGCTTAAAAGCAACCCAATTGGCAACCCAGCGCTGGGTAAATATTGGACAGAACACATGCTGGGTTAAATTAACCCAGTGACTTTTTAAGCCAGCTGGCTGGGTTGTTGAGAAAACCCAAGATGTCATTTTTTACCATTAAAGTAGTAGTTCACTTTTGAAAAAACTTTTGCTGAGAATTTAATTTACTTTTTTTTTTTAAATGAGCGATCGCTTCACTTGATAAGACCCTTATTCATCTACTGGAATTGTTTAAAGCCTTTTGAACAGTTTGCAGTTTGCACTGAAACTGTCTTTTTGACCTTGAACTGTTTGGTGCCCATTATTATATGGAGAAAAAACCTGGAATGTTTTCATCAAAAACCTTAATTTCTTTTCGACTGAAGAAAGAATGACATGGACATCTTGGATGACATGGGGGTGAGTAAATTATCAGCAAAAGTTTTTTTAAAAGTGTACTACTTCTTTAATGGTTTTTAATTTGCTATTCTGGTTTATTTTTGCTGGGTTATTCTTATAATTTCAACCTTTGCTTTACTGTAAAACTATGAATTAAGAAATAATGAAGAACATATTTAAACTGTCAAAATAATCTTTTTTAATGCTTGTCAACTGACATTCACAAATGTGTTAAAATTGGAAGCACATTAAATTTAAATGCAAAACTCATTTAGTGCTGCAAGTTAAATATTGTCAGTTTGAATATATATAGTAGATATATACAGTATATATATATATATATATATATATACAGTATATATATACACTCTCTATATATATACTGTGTATATATACATACATATATATATATATATATATATATATATATTATATATATATATATATATATATATGAAGAGTTCAGATGCAAAAGCCTCTAAGTGCCATTTGAAATTTTCTTGTAGAATGATAATTTTTATCAAGCTTGTATATTTAAGTTCAGTGATTTCACTTAAATAGCAATGATAATTACCTTTTAATTGTTATTTAAGTGAAATTACTGAACTTAAATATACAAGTTTGATAAAAATGATCATTCTACAAGAAAATTTCAAATGGCATTTAGAGGCTTTTGCATCTGAACTCTTCATATATACACACACATATATATATATACATACAGTATATTGTATTATAATTTGCATTAGAATTGCATTTAGACCAGCAAGCCTTTTTTTCTGTATTGCGAACCACCACTTGAGAACCACTGATGTGGGAAACAAAAAGGCAGCTAGACACCACCTGCTTACCAGTAGCTTCTATTCCTGAAATCATTGTGCAATAGTAGAAGTGATTCATGCACCTGCTTCTTACACACATGTACACTTGCAGAGGAAAACTAAATGTGATCAAGATATGCTTCATGTGTAGTTCACAGATCCATTAGTCTTGTTCTAATGTTGCTGACCTTAAAAGCAAATGTTAAGTCCTCCATAATTGCTAGCGCAAATGTCTATATAGAAAAGTATCTTGTCATCCTATTACTGCTAACGATTGCCGCATTGACCTGCCTTAGAGGAAGTCTGAGAGCTCTTCCTACGTGCTAGACCGCCATCTATCTATATCTCACAGATCAGAAGGTCACACGCTCTCAAACGGATAGTACCGGAGCTTGACCACGGCTACAAACGAGAAATGACTGTTTGAATCTAACTGGCCTTTACCATAATGCTTAGAAAAGCACTCTTCATTAAAATGCTGTCATTTTCAGTTTAGGATATCAAGTTCATGTTCATTAGTGGAAAAACAACATTGTTCTTTGTAAAAGGAGAAATGCCAGAGATTATTTTCATCTTGTCAAGAGCAATATTCTGAGAAAATATGAAAGCTACTTTTGCTGCAACCTCTAGTTAAGGAACGGTTCCGCTAAAGATAAAATGTCTGTCATCATCAAACCTATGACACTTCTTGATGTTCGAGTTTTGCATGAATGCAGGAGTGAATGAGATTTGAAAAAGATTTTCAGTGAATGCTTCCGACTTGTGATGCAGTCCGAATCTTAACTGTGTTCGTTGGCCAGAGGAGAACTGGCTCTCCTGGTTTCTCCCAAGGTTTTTTCTTCTTCATTCTGTCACCTAATGGTTCCTTGCCATTGTCGCCTCTGGTTTTCTTAATTGTAGAAACTTAATATTATTGATCTGACTGTCCTGACGCTGTTGACTGAGAACTGAACTGAGCTGGATGACGATGCTTTATAGATGAAATGAACTGATTTAATAATTGATGATCTTTTCAACGGAAATGAATCAACAATGAACTGACTTCAGCTGAACTACTGACAAAATGAATCATGTTATCACTGTAAAGCTGCTTTGAAACAATATTTATTGTATAAAGCACTATGTAAGTAAAGGTGACTTGACTTGAATAATAGCTTACATTTTGGTATTTTCTTCAAATTACAAATCTAGTCATAAGTCATACAAACTGTTTTATATGGTACTTCGTTGCACTGTAAATAAAAAAAATCATTGAATATGTTTTACAAGAAACTACACTCTAAACAATGCTGGGTTGTTTGAACCCAAATTTGGGTAAAATATGGAAAACCCAAATGTTGGGTTAAACATGTAATTTCAAATTTCAACTTTCACTTTCAACTATAATTTTTTTTAGTTGTATTTTTAAAGGGATAGTCCACTTTTTTGGAAATAGGCTCATTTTACAACTCCCCCAGAGTTATACAGTTGAATTTTACCGTTTTCGAATGAATTCAGCCGATTTTATGCTATTTATTTAGAAGAATATCAGTAACCAATTCAGTTTCTGGTCTCATTGACTTCCATACACTCTAAAAAATGCTGGGTTGTTTTAACCCAACTTTGTGTCAAATATGGACAAACCCAGCCATTGGGTTACATTTTTTAATTACATTTTTAACCCAACGTTTGGGTTTGTCCATATTTGGCCCAAAGTTGGGTTAAAACAACCCAGCATTTTTAAAGTGTAGTATATATTTTTTTCCTACTATGGAAGTCAATGAGACCAGAAACTGTCTGGTTACTGATATTCTTCTAATTATCAAAAAATCGTCTGAATGCTTTCGAAAATGGTGAAACTCAACTGTTTAACTCTAGGGTAGTTGTAAAATGAGCCTATTTCCCAAAAAAGTGGAGTATCCCTTTAACCCAACATTTGGGTTTGTCCATATTTTACCCAAATTTGGGTTCAAATAACCCAGCATTGTTTAGAGTGCACTATTCCAGCCTTACAACATCAACAATTCCCATTTAATTCATTGAGCTGCTCTTCTAATTAGATGTGAAATTTATTTAGCCTGGCTAACGCCATACCACGTATCATTGAGAATGAGACATGGTCTGGAAACCACATGTTCATTTTCTCATGTTTGAGGCGTGGTTTATGAATGCCCAGAGCCGTATTATTGGTTGTTACGAATGTCTATCAAATGCGCCTGTATGCAGCTCATAGCCAATCATTTCAATAATAGCAGCTGATGTATGTAGAGCGATAGAAAATTAGACGAGGAAGAAGACGATGGGTCAGAGATTTAGGAGATTTATGTACTGTATACACAAAGACTGTATCAAAAGGTAACTTTGCGTTTGCTGCCAAGATGGATCCATAGATATAAACAAGCTTCGGTGTGTCGCATGTACAACGTTATCGTCTTGCCGCTCCCTCCCCGTTCTGTGATTGGTTCCCTATCTCAGGTGGAAATTGGGTTCATGGTGCCCAGGCTGCCTAGCAGCGTGAATAAAATCATGCGGCGGCGAGCCAGCATGGGGAAACCCAGGCTAAAATTTATTAGCAATTTCTGAGTGAAAACTGTTTCAAAGTAGACGCGTGGAAATAAGCAGCCGGGACATTGTGCAAAATATCTTATTTTGAGTTCATACAGGTTTTGTAAGTAAATAATGAATTTTGAATTCTGTAGTTTCAGAATTTGTATTTATGAGTGTTAATAACTGGATTCATCAGAATCAGAAAATGTGCTTGTCTTGCACACACAAGGATTTCTCTGTGGGGTTCTCTGCAGAAAATGATCTGAAACGCCAATATGTGGGTGAAAGCGAGCGTCTGTTTCTGTAATGCACTGTGATCTGTCATCAGACTGTCAAATGATGCTCTGAGATGCGAGACAGATTGCGATGGCTTTGACCTTTGTTTTGCGTGACCCGGAAAGCGTAACCAATTTAAGATGCCCAGCAGACACATTGACTTTAACAGAGCAGCGCCACGTTTCGCAGCGGAAACAAACGGGGTTGTGGTCTGTCTGTCAGCAATCCCCACAAATAACACGGCACAATAAAATCATCGCCCAACAGGCCCACAGGCGTTTTCAAAGGCTGCTGACGGCGATCTATAAAGCACAGTAATGGGTCACTTGTCATGGGGCGTGAAAGGGAAGATCTACGGCGGCTCTCCAGTCGCTCTCCTGGGAGCGCAATTAATCAAGGGCGAATAGTATCAGCATGCAACAAAAGCCGTAAGGTTATTACAGCCGCTGTTCTGCTGGATGAAATGCGATGATAGCGCTAATTGCAAAAAACAGCTGACCGCACACGAGACACGGAAAGCAAGATGAAGGGCAGATGAAAAGGATGGAGACAAAGGGAGGGGATGTAAAAGGAGGAGAAGTTGTGCAGAGAGTTGGCCAAGTCAGGGCCGGCCCTGCTGACAAGATAAGCAGGGGTGTTCGCTTTCATTTCTGCAGCTCTGCTCTTGTTTTACGGCATGGTTCATTTTCATTTTGACACTTAGGAATTCATTACAGGCTATTAGCGAATAAGCTATGGGACTTGATTACTAACACTTAGGCTGCATCCAATATCACACACTCCTAGAAAAATGTAGCATAGGGTTCTTTACTCAACTCCAAAAGACATTTTATGCTAAAAAAAGGTTCAATAATGAAAAGATAAAGAAAGAACACTTTTGGCACAAAGGTTCTTTAAAGGTTATTATTCATTCATACATTGCATTATTCTGCAACATTTTATAGTTGTTATTAAATTATAATAAATATATATTATAAACTGTTGTAGTAACATTTTAATCATGCTGATTTTTGGAGGATAAAAACTGAAATGGCAGTCTTCGTGTGATATTGATTAATTACATTTTTTAACCCCCATATCTTGAATTTTGTGATCATTCACATGCATTTAATTTTAGGGGTTCCAAATTCGTAGCGCTTTAGAACCTTTTAAGGTTCTATATAGAACCTTTTCTTCTAAGAGTCTTCTTGAGGAGGTTCTTATTTTGAATAAGTGATTACTTCACGACCGCAAAAAAAAGTATGTTCTAGGCTATATAGAATTAATGTGTATATGTAATCTGGACGGATACATTCGCCATGTTGTTATTGTCATGTGACCTACACTCTAAAAATGCTGGGTTGTTTTAACCCAATTTTGAGTCAAATATGGACAAACCCAAACGTTGGGTTTAAATGTAATTACAAAATTTAACCCAATCGCTGGCTTTGTCCATTTTTGACCCAAAGTTGGGTTAAAACAAGCCAGCAATTTTTAGAGTGTACCAGCGTCAGTTGCGTCGCCTCACCATCATTCACAAATCCTCTCTCGTGGCCTCATGGGAAAGAAAAATGTCCACCATATGCACATTTCAGAATCTCGCCAGAAGAAGTAGGTCATCCGGGTACTGTTTAATGAGCTCTGTGAATTCGGACATACTTCTTTTTCCACATACTGTTTTTCGCCTACTACATAGTAAGAGGTTTACAATTTGGGATCTCAGTGATGGTTTTTACCATTAAACATTTGTAATGACATTTGTATAGTAAAAAAGTAAAAGCAGTTACTTGTCCCTTTTTGGACTGACTAGCCAAAATGCAAAAACAAGCCATAGACATGAATAAAAGAACACATACAGTATTATACACTTTATATTTAATGGTATTTGATGATTTTTAGTTTCCATTTAATTGATTAAAGGGACATGATTTCCAGAAACACTTTGCTCGTTGAAACTCACTTTACATCCTGAGAGAAATCAATAATAGAAGTGGTCTAAATATACAAAATGTGCATTTATCTTCTGTGGAACTATGTTCACTCCTATAAGTGGGAGTTGTAGGTGTGTCAGTTAAAGAATCATGAAGTGAATTGCTATTGGTAATAATTAAGTTGTCATTTGGAAATGTTGGCTGCGTCTGAGACAGCTGACTTGTTGCCGCCCTATCAGGCAATGACAAAACTTGTACAGTTTAATGATCTACAACAAATTATAAAGAGCTTTGGTGATAACAAAGTGATTATTTAATTACTTCAATTGTAATTTATTGCTGGAAATGACATCAAAAGTGGAAAAAGTTGGTCAAAAATATACATTTACAGACACACTGACCACCAACTACAACTTTGAGGCGCCATATTTATTTTTCCTGCTCAACTATCATGGAATCGAGCACGCAGGATTGTGGGATACCATAGGCAGCGCATGATACATGCTTCAAAAATGAATCAGATGAAAGTATCTCAGGATATGTAGACGCAATGTGGCACCAACACTGGATTGGGACGTGCCTCATTGCCTTCTCTGTATCCTGCCTGCAGAGGCAGCATTTTTCAGCTTTCAGACACATAAATCTGTACACATTTTGTGCACTGTTGATGGATAATAGTGAAAAGGCATGCCAGAAAACACTATTTATTTAGCCAGTCCATGAGGAACGTTCGTCACCATTCTCTGTCGCAGCATGGAAACAATGAAATACACAGATAAAACACTTACACTCCAGTTGTGTAACCTTTGCTGTTCACTTTGTTGAACTAAGCGCTAAAAGGCTTCCTAAAAGGCCTGTCTTTGTCAGGATGTGAAAAGAGCTAAAGTTACATGAGAGTGCGCATTTACTTCCATACAATATCTCTTAAATGAACCAAATCACTTCAGAATCATCACATGCATCAAGTCACGTATCATAACGCATCCAAAATAAAAGTTTGTGTTTACATAATATATGTCGGTGCACGGTGTATAATTATTTTATATATATATATATATATATAAATACACAAACATTCTTTTATATATTTAAGAAATATTTTCATGTATATACTGTATATAGATTTATATATAATTTTTATGATATGTAAATATAAATATTTTATATATATATAATATTTTTTTCTTAAATATACATGCATGTGTGTGTATTTATATGTGTATATATATATATATATATATATATATATATATACGAAACAATTATACACAGTGCACCCACATATCCTATGTAAACACAAACTTTTATTTTGGATGCGATTAATCGCGATTAATCGTTTGACAGCCCTATAACTACTCTAAATTTCTTATAGGGCTTTGAATTCTGATGATCTAGAACAAATGAAAATGAGCTTTAGACAAGTGAATACTCAACAACCACAATGCAAGCTGAAAAAATAGCATTCATAACCGCTTCGTCAGATGCCATTTTTATTCTTTGAAACGACCAATGAACTCCACACACAAACTTATGGAATCGTTGTGAGTGAAGTAGACACACACACACACACACACACACAGTATAATAATGACTTTAAATACCACTAGATGGAGCAATTTCAGTGAATATGATGTTAAAATTGCTGTGTTTCAATTGAGATAAATTGTTAAGGGCACTTCGGAGTGAGAACAATCATGGCCAGCATATTCAAGTGCTCAAAACCGGCCACTTCAATATGAGACTTTCAGAATGAAGGATTTCGAAGGGAACTACTAATATACACTTCGCTCCCATGATCCTTTGAGCAGGCAAGCAGCGTCCACAATTGTGCAACCACTGCGCCTCCAAGATGACGCAGAAGTGTTTGGGGTTTTTTTTGGTCCCCTATACACCCTTCATCCCTTCGAAGCTCTCATTTTTCAAAGGTAAACCCTTCGAAGGGATTAGGGCACAGGGATGAGCCCTTCGGATTGTTCCAAAAGCATTTTACTTCGATAAAGTGTGACATACTTCTGGGGAAAACCCATAACCCATGCATACAGTACCGTACACATGTATGGGTAAGTACACTAAGTACATTGCAAGTGCACATACTGTAAAATAAAGTAAAACCAAAAATGTGAAGGGAGATTGATTGGATTGCTTTTTAATGGGAACATCAGTCGGTTCCAATATGGATTTTCCTACCGCCTGATAATGACAAGGCAGCATTTTGAAGATTTTCAACACAGTCATTGAATTTATTTGCAGAGGTGCACCTGTACTGCGGCCTGCAGCACAGATGCTGACTGACTATAATAATACTTCAGTAATTATGGGTAATGTGACATTGATCTGCAACCCCAACAACACTCAGCCGATCCAAACCAGACGATTTAACTTTCAGATCCACCAGCACAGAGGATTCCGCATCGGTCGGCTGGACGTTACAACATATGTCCAACTTTAGTGGTCACCATCATCATCTCTCTATTATTAACTACCCAATCCATCGACATTATATCACCATCAGCTTTACCATTAACATCTTCATATCAACAGCTCTATATCATTAATCAAAATTACACACAGATATGAAATAAATACATAGCCTAGTAAATCTGCATGATCACTACACTTAAATCAGGAAGGTAGAATAGCTGTAGAATAGAGAGAAGGGTTGTGTGTGTGTGTGTGTTTATTTGTTTAATTTGGAACTAAAATTATAACAATAGCCTATATTAAAAATAAATAACAATTATTATAAAATCTCACACCATTTCCAACATCCTTTATGCTCAGTAACTCAGCGCATTTTTTGTTCTTATTTCAAAGCTAATTTCTAATATAAAATAATTTAGGACTTACCTGTCGTTGAGCCGTCAATAAAAGTGAAGGGATAATAACGGTCTCATTTGCTTTTCATTGTCAGAAGTAAAACCCCAGCAGTGCCAAAGACTGATAATTTCCCTTTGCGCAAAAACGATCCCGAGAAAAGCATCACCTACAGATTCAAACAAGAACGCAAATCAAATTAAAACGATTCCTGCACCAGTTCAGAAAGTCTCAAATGAGTCCTTCAAACTCCCACTCTCCAAAGTTCCTTCAGATGCGTCTGAACTTTGCGCGCTGGAACGGATCTGAATAAGCATGGGTGATGAGATCTTTAGTTGCAGTTGTTATAACGAAGGGTTCAAATATCCATTCTAGGCGTCTCGTGTGGTTGTGAAGTGAGGGCTTTGGGCTGCTGCAGTCATGTGTTCTGGATGGCTCCTCGCTGTGTTGTGTGGAGAGGGATGGTGAGATGCTCGACTCGCCTCTCAAGTGTTCAGCACTTCAAGCATCCGGAGGAACCCATGGGAGATCATTCTGCGCGCGCCCGGCGCTGTGGAGAGATGGCGCCCCCTGGTGGCTACTGACTCGTTACACGTGATAAATGAATTTGGATTACAAAATATAAGACCCATTGACATGTGGATGGAAGCCCATTTCCGCCACATATACACTTTTATATCGGGAATTTCGGCATTTTATTTATAATTACGATTTTTTTAAGACATAATTTTGACTTGTCATCTCATAAATTTGACTTAGTATGTAAATGTTGACTTTTTATGTCATAATGACTTCGTTTCCCATTATGTGGAAATGGGCTTCCATACATTTGCTTACAGGCGTATCTTTTCATTATAATTTAAAATCAATTTATGATTAAAAATAATAATTTTTTTAATTAATATTAAATTAATATATTTAGATATATATTTCTTAAAGATGTCGAATTTTTTAGATAAAAATTCGTAATTGTGACATACTAGTCATAGTTATGAGCTTAACAAGTCGAAATTATGACATCCTAAGACATAACATCACAATTATGACTTTGTATGTATAATTATTACTTTTATGTATTTTTATTTTTTTTTGTATGTTGTATGTATTTTCACATTTTATTAATGATTATGATCATGATAAATTATAAATTTTGACTTTAATGTATAAAATTTAATTTGGTCATATTTATTAATTAGCGGTTTTTTTTTTTATGTGGCAGAAATGTGCTTCCATACATTTGCTTAGAGGCATATCTTTTCATAATAATACTTATGATAAATATTTAATATTAACATATTTTATAACAACTTGTGTGCTATTATAGCTACAACTCAAGAGAAATATTGTCATTGAAAAATGTCAAATGAAAACAAGCATATTCATTTTTAAAAACTCTAGCATAATTTGTTTGCAGATGCAACTTGATTTGAGATGTTGAACATGGAAAGAAGTTAAGTTGGTTTAAAAATGAAAAATACTCTTGGAATCAAAAGTAGTGTAATACAGATCAAAACACATCTATGAACCCCAAATTGCATGGAACTTTGATCACTAATCGTTTATTTAATCTTGATTAAATAAGTGATTGTTGAAATGTGCATCATTGCACGTGCATGTTTTTGCTCAGAATATGGCCGGGTCTCACTCATAAAATGGTTGCATATGGTAATTCCAGTACTATTATGACTTCATCAGATTGCTCTGGCTTGCCACTTCCATAAGAAGCAGATGGGAAGAATAATCAATGAGGTCAGTGATTGCTTTGGCTCAGGGATGATGCACAGTACATTAGTGTTCACCTTTAATGACCATATACACTCTACCAGCATCATAAACAAAACCCTCCCGCTGATGGCTCGTGCCCTGCACAAACCGATCAATGCTTTTTGCTGTTGTTGTTGCCTTTTGTACGGTTCGTCCATTTTAATAACTTTTACAAATATACATTTTTAAAAACAGATAAATAAATCCAAAATATCAGGTCATCTAATGACCCAAATGCAACATGAAGTCAGTATCAAATAGGTTATTCTCACAAAAACATGAAAATGAAAAGACAACATGAAATGAAGCCTGTTTATGACAGGTTTTTGACATTATTTTCATGACAACACATTGTCATTAGTCTATTTGCATTTTCCTATTCCTTATTGGAATACAACAGATTTCTTTTTATTATTATTATCTAGAGGTGCAAAAATTAGCAATAATACCATAAAGTTGAAATACTTCACAATCAATTAATTAACTAAAATGATATTTGTGTTTCACATAACAGACATTTTTTTTTTTTTTGCATTACACACTGTAAAAATGAATATGCTTTATCTAATCAATAAAATTGTGGCAACAGATTACAAGCAATATTATTTATTAAATTGAACAAATAAGAATTGAGTAATAGTTAATCAAATTTACATTCTAATTAATTCTAATTTGTACAATTTAATTAATAATATTGTTTGAAATATGTTGCCACAATTTTATTAATTAGATAAAGCATATTATTTCTTTCAGTGCACTGTAAAACTGAATACGACAGAATATGTTAAATCTAATAAATAAAATTGAGGCAACGGATTACAATCAATATTATTAATTAAATTTAACAAATTAGAATTGAGTAACAATTAACCAAATGAATTACTTAAAAGTTAACCATTTAAAATTAGTAGAATTTACACATTTTTTTTAAACAAAAATATCGGAAAAACACATTAGCTTTTAAAATGTCGGAAAAACAAATAGAGTTCAGTGATTCAGGTCAAATGATTGTGAATTAATGATTATATTAAAACATAACACCATCAAATCACCTTTCATTTGTTCATCTGGCGGTTATAATTCACGTATAACAGCCAAACAACATCTAAAGTTAATGATTTAAGGGTTAAGAGCCCAACAAAAACACACACTGATCTCCATAATGGTGACTTAAAAATGACGGTTTTGTCCTTCAGTGATTCTGCTTGTTAACATCAGGTGTTATTCCGATGTTTTTGTTTAGAAAAATGTGTAAATTAATCATTTCAAATGGTTACATTTTAAGTAATTCATTTGGTTAATTATTATGGGTGGATGGAATTCAATATGTTTGTTTGTTTGTTTGTTTGTATTACAGTAGTGAGAATGATATTAGGAGGAATGTGTTATATACTGTCATAATGTTAAAAAATATATGGTCCTAACATAAACAAACCTCTTTTCACATTTTCTTGTTCTTTTTCTTGATTTACCCAAATAAATGAACATGCCATGTAAAGTGATGTGATTTAGAAAACCACCAACATTTGCAGCTCTTATGCTCAGATGAACAGCTGTTTATTTTTATGTGCTATATGCAATTAACAAGCAAAACCGATCCAAGACCAGTAACACAAACACAATATTCCCGTCCTCAGCTGTGGTGGTGTAGCACATGGAAGAGCTGAATTCTGGAGTAATCTGTCCTCATTATCATGATGGATGTGTGTCTGTGGGACTGCGTTATATAACCTTTGCTCTGAAGGTGCTTCATCTTCGCTGGTCGGGTAATATTCCCAAAGAATTGATGGCAATGCATCAAAACAAAATTGAGGCAGGACGCCGCTGCATCCAGGTTGCAATACATGACATGATTGTGAAATAACAGCTGATGTAATGGCATGCCCTTGGGTCATTTGCACGAATTCTGAATCCTAACGGGCGCATGAGAACTAAGTGACAAGTGGCTCACATCTGCCTTATGCTGAGGATAAGGACTGCTCACATTTGTCCTTATTTGGAGTTGGAGATAGCACTTTTGGTGCATATCTCATTTAGTCATTCGCTTAAGGGTGAAACTCGAGCCTCTGAGAGAGAGTGTTTCTGAGATTCCTTCGATTCAGGGCCGAGCGGTCCATCATTGTGTGGAGACGCAAGGGAATGAAGCAATTCAGTGACTGTGAGTGGAAGGCTGACTGGGACACAGAGTAGTGTCTTTGAGTGTGTGGAAATACAAGATTTAAGGCCAAGGTGTCATTTTATATAACTTTAACCTTCAACACGTCATTTTTCCGAGAACTATTTGATACGTTTAATAAATTCTTATTCAACATAAAATATATACATTTACTTTAGTTTATTGTACAAAATCATTGTATTATATTTTATTTTTTTATTTTCACACAACCCTGAGTTTGAAATTGTATTAATACATATTGGAAATGAAATGAAATGAAATGAGAACAGGCATGCCATAAACTTTATATAAAATAAATACAAAATAAGAGTGCATATTTAGGCCTACATTTTTGAAAATGATTTGATTGATAAACTCGTATTGAACCTAGTGTAGCAAGAGTTTTTTTTTTATTTTGTTTTATTGTAGAAAATCTCTCTCTCTCTCTCTCTATATATATATATATATATATATATATATTTTTATATATATATACATGTTTTTTTTTGTTTTTTTTTGCAATCACATAACCCGAGTTTGAAATTATTTATACATATCCTAAATTAAATTAAATTAAATATTTTAAATTAAATTAAATGCCATAAACTTTAGATTATATAAACATATAATACATTTAAAGTTCATTTACTCAAAACATATTTAGACTGAAATTTAAGATTTGTGTATTTGAATTGCATATAAAACTTCCATCCATTTGGATTACAGTTTTATTATAAACAAACTAATAAACTTAATGTGATGCATATTTCAGTCATAAATGAAACAGGTAAGATTTCTGTAATAGTACTAATAAACTGAACGTATTTTCAATACAAAATAACCAGGTTTATTTATCATCAATAAATGCATTTTAACTAATGAATATTGCTTGTTCCACATCCATAATTGAACCATGTTCATACTTTAACTGAATAAAAGGAACAGATTCATGCGCAATTTAAATAAATAATTTTTTTTTAGATTAAATCAAATAGATGCAAAGTTAACAATAAACTATGCATGATTTTTGCCAGTATAGAAATCTTACCTGTTTATTATCGTTTTCATTTATGCATGACCGATAAATATGCAACACTTTAAGCTTAATAGTTTGTTAATGTTAAAACAGTGTAATTAATGAACATTTTATTTGTAATTCAAATATATAAATCTTAAATTTAATAGCGTCCATCCAGATGTTTTCCCCGCACCTTTGGGCCGAGATGGGATAGACTCCAGCACTTAGGACAGTATATTAGAACCCTACATAGGAAAGGGGGGTTGGAAAATAGATGGATGGAGTTCATAAAATATTTAGTTTGACCTAATAAGATGTGGCAGAAGAAATGTTTCTGAAACATGCACCACCTTGCTTTCACTAATTTTGTTCACAATTCACCCCTTTTTTAGAAAGTGACTTTTAGCAAAAACCCTGATTTTGTGTAAAAATAAATAAATAAACCTCACATCCAGGAAGACTAAAGTGTAGATAGGGGTATTACTTTATTTTATTTTTACTCTTAACTGTTTTTATTTATTTATTTATTGATTGCATTTACTGAATGAGCACTGTGCCACTGTTCGTCCGACTGTTACTGTACTTCATTTTATTTTTGATACTGTATTTTATTTTTATTATTATGATTTTTTTATTCTAAACTGTTTTAATTATTCTGATTTCTTTTGATTATTTTAATTTCTTCCATGTAAAGCACTTTGAATTGCCACTGTGTATGAAATGTGCTATATAAATAAACTTGCCTTGCCTTGCCTTGCCTAGTCCAGTCTAGGGTACAGCTATTGCGTCAAAATAAGATGGCTCGAAAAAAAATCATCCAAATTCAAAGGGCCTCCTCTGTGACTGGATGAATGCAGCTTGTCTTGAGCTTTGAAACTAAATTGAAGTGTAATGTGGAAAGAGAGAGGGGGGGGGGGGGGGCTATGTACACATTACTGTGTTCATTTACACTTTAATCAATAGATTCTCTCAATATAACCTGTTATCGTCAGCAATGGTTGATCCAAAGCTTTCATTTCCTCTGGAAAATCAATGTTTTAGCATGATGGAAAATAAACATGTATGATTTTCAGAACAATGACACAGAAATTGTAATAGCAAGGTTTATAGTCAAATTCTGTGTTGGTGTTGTTGTTGTTGTTTGGGCAAATGCTTGCAATTTCACGTGAGAGCCAGTAGATGTCAGTCTTTAGCTTAGAATGAGAGAGTTCTGGAACACTTTAGTGATTCATGAGTGAATGAAATGTTTTATCTACCGTTTTCTTTTGTTTTTATAATGGAAAATGTTTCAATTTTTGAATTTTGTTTTTTTTAAATCTACCATTTCAGAGTAAATGTTATAAACATCTTGTAAAAAAAATGAAGTACAAGCAACTTGGATGTTTAAGTCATTTCAACTTAAATTACATTAACTGACAACCAAAAGAAAATGTGTTGAATCTTCATTAACTTATAAAAGTTGAAAATGGCTTAACCTATTTTGGTTAAAGCAATGTGAAAACATATGTTGTCAACTTTTTGATCTTATATATTTTATACTGTGATGAGTTCATTTAAGAAAGTAGTTGTTGTAGTTTTAATACAATTTATTCTCAGCATTAGCCTACATTAGGTCAAAAGTTTTAATGTTTTTTTTTAAAGAAGTCTCTTATGTTCATCAAGCCTTCGTTTATTTGATAAAAAAAACTCCAATAACAAAAACAGTAATAATGTGAAATGTTATTACAATTTAAAATAGGCCTAATGTTTTTCTGTTTGAATATGCTTTTAAAAATAATTTATTTCTGTGATGCAAAGCTGAATTTGTGTCACATGATCCTTCAGAAATCATTTTTTCTGTGCTGATGCAAATTCAACCTTATTGTAAAGTGTTTGCTCAATTTTTTTGTAATTGAATTAACTAAAAAAATTAAACAAGCGAGAAACAATCTTTTAGTGTAAATTAAAAACAAAAACAAATGTTGATCAGTGTAATATTATGAGTAATAATATTGTGCAATATTGCAAGTCTTATTAAGTTTTGTAATAAAGCAGCTTTGCTTTGTTAGCTCTGATGAACAAACTGAAATTTAAATTATTCAGTGATTAATTGGCTTTAAAAATGGGGGTCCAGAACTTACTGTCCATGAGCAAACATGGCAGATTTCAAAACCTGTTGTCTTATCTTTCATTTTGTATATTTATTAATTCATTATTTCATGTATAGGTTTGTTTGTTTACTTATTTAGATGAAATATTCCTTGGATGTTCACATAATTTGATCGTTTTGCATACTGGCCCCAAACGAATGAGATGAATTAACATAAAGATAATGTGTTCTGACTGTGAAGAGGTGGAAGAGCTGCTCTCCACATTAAGATGTCTGCTAGGCAACTAAATGTTAATTACTCTTGTGGGCAATCATTGCTATGATAATACTGCTGATATCACTCAAAGATTATTGTTTTCAAGTACCTGCTTCATTTTGAGTGCGAAGAGAAGCTGAGAGAGAAGGGATGGAGATAAAGCAACATCCTGAACAATAGCAGGCACACTCTTAAGATTATATAGATAAAATAAATAGATGAATGTAAAAAAAAAAAGTTACCGTGATAGTAACAATAGATTTTTTACATTTTCCGAAAAAATAATGTGAGTGCTTTCCCCCATGATGCTAGGGTGTTGCTATGTAATCTACACTGTAAAAAATAAAACATAATTTTTACGGTAACCGGCTGCTGTGGTTGCCAGAACTTTACCGTGGTTTTACAGACTTAACATAAAATTTACAGTAACATATCGTATTACATTATCTGATATAATGTTAATTTACAGACATATTTAAGTACTAATATCTGTTTTGTACTATTGTAATACACTGAAAACCACCAATCACAATAGTGATGAGAGTCACATGATCAATCAAAGCTCAACACAAGCAGCTAACAAAATTGTTAGACCTGCTATTTAGAAGCTGCAGTGTCATTCGCACAACATTAAATCACCATTATGGTAAATTAAAAAAATGCAATAGACACTAATTTAACAACATTTGCATGTAACATAAAACCTTAATGCACATAACTGAATAAAAAAAAAAAACCTAAACTATGAAGAAACAGTTATTTCAACAAAAAACATCAGTGAATTTCACTGTAAATTATACAATGAGTTTTTCTTTTTCACTTCCAAAAACTGTAAATCTAACGGTATTTTACAGTAAAATTACATTAAATGTACCATTTAGATCTATCACAGTGATTTAGCATACATAGTATAAGGAAACATTCTGTTTACCAATTAACAGTTTTGCACTGTAGCATTTTTACAGTTTTACCGCTAAAATCACGATCATTTTTTACAGTGTCTCGCGCGCCAGAGCGATTGAGCGCACGCACTGAGACAAGAATGGTATGCATCAACTCATCTTAGTTAAGGGAATAACATAGTTTAATATGAAAAAACAGAGGAGTATCCCTTTAAGAAGCTAAACAGTACCAAATTAGGGTTCTTCGGCTTGTAACAATAGCAGAACCCTTTCACTCTAAAAAATAATTCAGTGCTTAGTAAATATCACCGTAATAGTTAACTTTATTAACTTGATAAAATCTCTGAACATCGAATGTTTGTTACATGAGATTATATGTAGGCAATATTGTTTATGCTAAAACGTTATTGCTGTACTCATCGACAATAAAGGCCAATGTCATGTACCGGTGGTTGTGTGGAATATTTTTTACAAAGGTTTAAAGGAATTGAAAAACTTAATATTACTCAAAAATAAAAACAGTTGATATTACTCATACATATTGGTTTTTTTTTAATATGGTTTTACTCAATTTTATTTGTTAATGTACCAAATGCAGTTCTCAGATCTACTTAATTTTTTACTTATATTCAGTTCATATAGTGTATGTAATTTATTTCACTGCTTAAATTAAATCAACAACAACTATATATATATATATATATATATATATATATATATATATATATATATATATATATAAAATATTGTCTCTCAAACCAAAGGCTTGTGTCTTATCCACTGCGCCATATCAATATTACTATATATATATATATATATATATATATATATATATATATAAAGTGTAAAAATGTTTCACCAAAAATAAAATAAAAAAAATATGTAAACCATGGTTAAACTTTTTAGAGTGTAAGTAGAACCCTTTTTATAAGGTTCCATAAAGAACCATGCTTTGAAAGTTTTGCTTAGGACCTTAATGGTGTTATAACCTGTTCTACAATATTTATTGTCATTAAAATGATTTTTCTGTATTAATATTGTTTTTTATTCCTTTATATCAGCCTGGTCTGTTGCCTCTATTGGGTTTTGTTTACATTACATTTGACATATTTTACATTTAATAAATCAGCATGTTGTGTCAACTATAGGTACTTTTATGTTTTATTTACATGGTAGGTTGTAGCAAAAATGACAGTGCTCTAATAAGTTGAATAGGCTACATTAATTAATTAATAACAATTAACACGGATATAGATGAGACAGTAGAGGGTTTAAAATGTATCTGTTAAATTTATTATAATAAAAAAAATATTTAAAAAAGACGAAATTCCTTTATAATAGTTGGCCCCTCGGTAGGCATTGTATAATTCGGACGGTGTGTGTAGTGTACATTCACAGGCTGCCGGCTGAGAGTGCTATAGTGTAGGCAGCGCTTACATCTTCCGTGCCATAGGCGGATATAAGCCTCTCGGTGATGATACACACACACTCTGCAGGGAGACGATTCTTTTTTTTCGACGAGGAAAACATTCTCTGTCAAATCGTCACATGGGGTCAATCGCTTCCTGCATCGCGACTGAACTACTTCGTTTTTACCGCTTGGATCGTGTAGTGTTATTATATTGTTAAGATCGCCGTTCCTCGCGCGCCGCTGATGTCACATATTTCATTGCGATGATAAGCAAAGTTAAAAATGCCATGTCCTCCCTGGTGGGGGGAATTATCCCGCACAGCCATCCGCACGGATCCGCGCAGAACGGCGGCACGGACGGGCTCCCGCCGCGCTTCCCCTACGGCCGCCCCGAGTTTCTGGACCTGACCCCGGAGCTGCTGCAGTACTCCACCGAACACGCGTCCAGACCGGTCATCACGCTCAGTAGAGACAGCAGGCTGCCTTGGCGAACGGGATACGCGGAGTGAGTCGTGTTTTTGTATGTCTAAGATGCGCATACCATGAATTGTTGGTTTATGTACGGTTGACGTGACGTCATTACTGAGGAAGGTTATATGTCACACCTAACCAAGGGCAATGGCTCATTATCATCATCACCATCCTCATCCTCCTCTAAGCGCTCTAGAGTCAGCTGGAATGTTGGAATGTTTTCACTGAAATGTGTTGTAACTGCACGGATGATGACGCAGCTTACAGTTCACGTGAATGAATCTTGCATCTGAATATAAAAAGGCTGCATATTTCAGGTTATACATGTATAGCTTTACTAATGGAGACCCTATAGTAGTCATTGAATGCATCTTTACCACAGTACAGTGAGTACTTTTTACCACAGGACAGTGTGTTCTCGCTACCTGCTGTGCATCTGAGACAACATACAGCTTTAAAAAGCTGCACCAGGCCTAAAAGAGTCATGGAAATGTATAAGAACATAAAGGAATTCCTCTAGTTAATGCTCAGCTTCTGGGCTGCTGTCACAGGAGGCACCTGGGAACATTGTCCTGAGCTCCAGTGATGCATTAGGGCGTCATATTAATGCATTCAAGTCATGTTTGAATGATGGTATATTTAAAGGGATAGTTCACCCAAAAAATTATAAGTAGATATTTTGAAGATTGTGGGTAACCAAACAGTTGACACTCAGTGGGCATTGACTTCCATAGTATGGAGGGGAAAGTACAGTGGCTAACGTCAACTGTTTGGTCTTCAAATATATTATCTTCAGAAGAAAAAGATTCATACAGGTTTGGAACAACTAGGATGTTATTGATGTGTGATAAAGGACTTTTTTGGTAAAAACATTTCTGATAAAAATACAACTGCATTATCAGTGTATACATTTTAGCAACTGGAGCATAAAATTCATTATTTATAAGCAAATAGAAAAGTCATAGAAATGTATTGGTAAAGGGATGAGAATCCTGACTTTCGCCAGGCGTGATCAGGCGTGATCTTTTAAGTGAAGATCAAGACCATACTTGCATAAGTGGCCCAAGATCAAAGCCAGTGAGATGATGCAGTCTGGAGTCATGCCCTCAAATTAATGATTATAAATGTTAGGTGGTTTGGGATAAATTGCCATATTTATGTGACTCATATAGAGAGCGCCCAGCCCCAGTGTGAAGAAGAGTTAGAGAGAAAACAGGCCCCCATGATGCTAAAATATGCCCAGTTAGCCTCTGGTTATTTCATCTATTATTAACTAAAGTACAAGAGGAGAACTTTGTCAGGGGCCGCGTGATGACAGCATTTGAAACTGAGCATAATTTCTTAAGTGTGGAAACAAAAATACTTTTTAGCTGTTAGCATTAGCATATGCTCACATACACAGGCTAACAAACAGGTAAAAGTTTTTATAATCCTCGATTTTCAACAAGTCAACAAGTCAACATTCTTCACATTTTACTTCTAACGTGATTTATGGAGTAAAATGTGCTACTAGAAAAACACAAAAAGAGAAGATTGTATAGTTGCTGTTTTCCATGCAATTACAGGTAATTTAAGACTAAAGCTTTCAAGCTGTGAGGAGGAAGCAAAAGGCCCATGCAAGTATCGTGGAGGTGTTCCACACGTCGTGTGTGATATGTTCTGAAGAAGACGGACCAAATACACCAAAATTGAAGTTAATCTTCATTGATAGTCTTTTCCTGCAGTGAGATGTTAACCAGATCATTTGAATCATGGAGCCATATCAGTTTGATTCATAAATGAATCATTCAAATAGGTTTTATAAACTGGAGCAACCGATTCTTTAGATTCAAAATAGTCTGGTTCCCAGTAAGGCTTCAGAGTCAGACCACTACAGCAGTCTTTAGTCTTTGAGACAGGTCATAATTTTAAAGGGACACTCCACCCATTTGCATTAAGCTTTCCATTATTAGAAAGCCAGTCATACTATTGAATGGACATGCAACACTCTCTCATTTTCCCCTGAGATGAGAGAAATCCGCTATTTAACTTTTTCACTTCCTCCTACAATGATGCAAAAATCGTATTTTGGGGATTTCTTGGGGGGATTTCTGTAAAGACTACAAGCACTAGATCCCACCCTTTCAAACCCACCCATAGGGGGTTGGGCCTAATGCCCTAACAGACCAATCACAGATCAGTGCCAGTGCGTCTGATTTCACCAGCAGAAACTTCTTAAAAATATGGACGAAGCTACTGAATATGCAGACGGATGCAATATGGAGGATTGGGATTACACATAGTGTCAGCCATCTTTTTTTTTTTTTTGGAAGCTAAGCTAGCAGGCTCTTGTTCTGTGGAGAAAGCTGAGTAGTAGGTGTTACCATGCCCTTTTTCCAGACATGTCCGGCCGTCGATGTCCGGGATTCAGCTTTTGTTTTCTGCAGTCGCCATTCATTGTTTACATACACAATCTAACTGAATTCATTCTGATTGGTGAATCTGAATGTAGTGTTTACATGAACGCAAAACAAGTGATGTGCGTTTTAACATTGCTAAGAAAATTCCCGCTCCTCCGTGAGAGATACGAGACCGGTGCGTCTCACAGGTGTCACTCATCGATAATCCTGCTTCGTTCTCCCGCAGCCCTCACTCGTCCCGCTCGCCACAGTAAACAATGAACGGCGACTGTAGAACGCAAAAGCCGAATCCCGGACATTTTGGGCGATCTCGAAACACATTTTCGGGCAGACTCATCACAGGGTCTCACTAGTAGCCTAGACTTGTTGTTTAACTACTGCGCTGTTACTGGTAGGCGTGGCCTCCTAGGGCAGTGAAGCAAGTGCATTCTGGGAGTTGTTGTCTTTCATGTCTAGAAAGCTCCAACTTATAATAATTTCACATTTCTTCTACATTAATGACCCATTTTAAATACATCTTTCCAGAGGTGAAGTACCCCTTTAAGTCAGTTACATTTGAATCCAAAAAATATGACGGATAACAGCTAACTTCTAGACAGTTGGTCAGACTAGTTCTTGATACACAGTCTTAAAGGGATACTCCACTTTTTATTGGAAATAGGCTCATTTTACCACTTTCCCAGAGTTAAACAGTTGAGTTTTACCGTTTTCAAATCCATTCAGCCGATTTTCTGATATTTAGAAGAATATCAGTAACCAGACAGTTTCTGGTCTCAGTGACTTCCATAGTAGGAAAAAATATACTAATAGACCAGAAACTGTCTGGTTACTGATATTCTTCTAAATATCAGAAAATCGGCTGAATGGATTTGAAAACGGTAAAACCCAACTGTTTAACTCTGGGCGAGTGGTAAAATGAGCCTATTTCCAAAAAAAGTGGACTATCCCTTTAAGGGACAGTGCTTGCAAAAATAAAGATTGTGTCATTAAAGGTACTCTAAGCGATGTCACACGTTTTTTAGGCCCAAACCTTTTTTTGTCACATACAGCAAACATCTCCTCACTATCCGCTAGCTGCCTGTCCCCTAAACACACTGTAAAAAACGCGGTCTATGCAGACAACCCAGGCTCCACAAATGGCAACAAAAACAAACTGCGGCAACCCGCTCCTTGAAACATAACAGACTGTTCCAGCCAATAACTGACAAGAAGGCCCTGGGGGTGGGGTTTGGGGGGTCAGTGCAGATGAGGAGGAGGGAGGGTCTATCTAGCATCCGTTTTGTTTGAAAATACTTGAAACGTCAACAAGAAGTCACATCACCCGACATCGCTTAGAGAACCTTTAATCACTAATTTATCCATCATTATTCATGTACCCTCATATCCTTCAATCAGAAGAACTTCCCCTCCCACTTGCATCTCTTCTCTGATGACATGTTTATTGACGTGAGGGCGGGGCAACCTGTCACTCACATAAGATCGACCAATAGCAAACCGCAATCAGTTCCCTATGGTCAAAATCAAGTCCCGCCCTACATTTTTTTCTTGTACAAGACGCCGTTTTACTTGGATATACATGACAACAAGAAAGAAAAGATGATCATAACTTCTGTTTCATGTTGACTTTAAAACTCTGTTGGTCTCTCAAAGACACGTTGTTGGCTGTAGATTAATGGCAACTACAGACTCTTCAGATCCCCCAACACACACTTATTCTCTAAGATATTACTGAGTCAACCACTGTGGCTCATGTAGATTGGCTTTCTATGAACATGGTGCTGCCAAGCTGGCAAAGTCAAGCAGATCCAGCATTCACCCACACCACAATAGATGAATTCATGTCAATACATGTATGTGCAAGTGAACTATAATTATCGACTCAACACTTTTAATCTTTTAGTCGCCCAACAACCAGCAAGTCTGTTAGTGAGTTTAGATGTTTCAGTTTCAATGACCGCTTTAATTAGCTTGCTGACACTGCATTTCAGTTTGACCTAAACTGTTTGTATGGCACATTTCTGTGTGGATATTGAAGGATGGGTCGGTGCAAACTGCAAACAATATTAATCAGTCAAATAGGATACTCTTTGCTTTTCATATTTCTTAATCTATTTGACAACTAAGATAGGAGGCAGAATTCAAGATCAACAGTGCCATAAAAAGTGCCCATTTATTCTCTATTATTAAGCACAGTGGGTGGAGGTGAAGAATTGCTCATCAGGTTTTTCGAGTTATATGGTATTGAAACTGCATCTCTCTTCTGAGCTCACAGGAATGCAAAGATACAGCTAAATGCATTTATAAATGCAAATATTCATATTTTCTTAAAGGATATTGAAGGTTATTGCTTGAGGAAGGATATTTGATGGTAGTGTAGCCTATGTTTTAAACTTTATTAACTGCATTAATAAAACTCTTCTCAGATTTTCAGACTAACAATGTGAAACTTACTTTTTTTCACATTTAGAGTTTACTAATATAATGCACACCGTCCAGCATCAGTTTTTTAAATGCCATGTGAGTTAATCACTCCTTAAAATGATCAAAAATCCACTGGAAAAACTGCTTATAATTTTTTTATACACACAGTCAATTAATAGAAATGCTTTTTTCCCTACAGAATGGTGTAGTTCTGGTCTAGTTAATCAGCCAAACCTGACCCTAAAATGTTTTCATAAGGATAAATGAAATGAGAGGGTCTGAGAAAGGAAACCATTGTCAGTTAACCAGTCACCTGAGACAGGAAATGCTAGTTGCTTGTTGCTAGTTGTTTGGTCTGAGAGAATAACACTAGTGGTGGTAAGCCTTTCTAATAAAGGGTTGTTTTGTGACTTCAGCTCTTTGCTCTACTCTGTATTTTCCACAGATAATTAAGTTAGTTAGTTCTGCTTTCTTTTTCTTTTGCATCCACAACGGTTGTGCTTCTCTTCCATTAATGTGTGTTACTTTCATTTAAAGAAATCACATTATGTTGAAACCTAATGTGGCAGAAGTAAAGAAATTGTACCTTCAGAAGAAGGAACTTGAGTTGCTACAATGAGACACTTCCTCTTTTGAAAGTAGCTACAGTGGGGCTTTGTCAGCTGATTCTAAACGAAAAAAAAGAGTGTATAGCATAATGATGTACTATTATGCTTGGATTATTGTTATGGGTATATTGCTCAAAAATCTTTCGAAGTACGTCTCCAACATCCCAATTTTAAGTATGCTTAAAGTAGGCTGGTTGAAATGCATCTTAGCTAACATTTTTCTCTCAAAATGTGTGTATTTTTATATATGTGTGTGTATATGATGTATGATTTGACAGACAAATGTACATAATTATACATTTTTTATTAGCGCGTAGGGATTTGTAGAAGAAATATTGAATATTTTGAAAAGAAACCCCTTACATTTATATAAATATCTCATCAGATCTCATGACTGTGGCCTCTGAAGCATCTTACTGCTCTCAGCAGATTAGGAAGAGTATGGCTTTTTATAATCCAGATTTGGGAAATAATGGCTTATGTTTCTCTTCATGTTAGACTGCCATCATAATAGAAATGATATTTAGCCGTAAAATAGGTGTTCTCCTACTTGTACACACATATAGGAGAATAAATAAATGACACTAATAATTGTGTGTCTCTCTCAGGGTGATAAATGCTGGGAAGAGCATGCTGAATGAAGACCTGGCTTCCTGTGAGCTGATGTATGTTAGGAGGATGAGTAGCAAGCATCAGCGCTGCTCCATGTTGGAGGAGGGTGGGGTAAGTTGGTCTACGACACAACATCATGAGGACGCAGCTGAACAGTTTTGTGGCGATGTCACTGTCATCATTATTGGTTTGGATAAAAAAATTGCGTTTGAATACTGAAAGATACATTCTAATATCAAACTCTATTAACCCCCTGGGGACGGATTGGGCGGTACCGCCCAAAATTACATAATTATGTGTACTTATTTTAAAAACTATTCATGATAGAGAGGTGCGGCCTTTTTTGCCGTCTTCCTCAGATTCCGCTGAAAACAGTGATAACCGATACCTGACTTGTATACACACCGTCAAAGGCCAATGAAATCGATGTTGTTGGGCAGATTCACGTGCAACAACCAATGGAAAAATTGCCGATGGAGAAATATTTTTCTTACCCAATCAGGGGAAGGTTACCATGACGTATTCTAGCAAATCGGAGAACTCTGTAGCCTTGCAAGGGGTGGGACTATATAGTAAGGGATATGACGCAAACAGCGTCGAGTGGTGGAGGAGACGACAGAAAGCGAACGGATGTGTCGAGTATAAACAAGGCTTTACGGAGCGATAGCGCGATGAGATTTATATGAGAGAGAGACAGAAGAATTATATATATATATATATATATATATATTAGGGCTGTCAAACTATTAATCGCGATTAATCGCATCCAAAATAAAAGTTTGTTTACATAATATGTGCGGGTGAACTGTGTATTTTAAATACACACACATGTTTGCATATATTTAAGAAATATTTTCATGTACTGTATATAGATTTATATATAATTTATATTATATATAGATATAAATATTTTATATATAAATAATATTTTTTTTCTTAAATATACATGCATGTGTGTGTATTTATATATATATAATAATTATACACAGTGCACCCACATATATTATGTAAACACAAACTTTTATTTTGTGATGCGATTAATCGCGAAAAACGCCTGGGACTATTTGTAAATAAAGTTAGATTTTTCATTGTTCTTTACACATTTTATTTAACAATTACACATGTCTGCCAAGCAAAGGCTTTGACAAATATATTTTTTGCTCAAAAACTGTTCACTATTGTTGTGTGATTTTCAGAAATAAATGACAAAAATCGAATTTCCGTTTTTGAAATTCTCTAGTATATTGTAAATTTTTCACTCATACTTCCTTTATAAACACATTACATGCATGCTTATGTTAGCTTAGGGTCTTCTGAATCCATAGATACCAAACACATAGGCTGTGTCCGAAATCTCCCACTACTCACTATATAGTGGACTATATAGTGACCTTGCCATTTTGTAGTGCTGTCCGAATGTATGGTGATGATTATTACACCCTATATAGTCCACTCAATGTATCCCAGAATGCATTTTGAAAAGTAGAGTACAACCGATGGTCACTAACCCAAGCCCTACATACCATCATGCATTGCGCTGATCGTAAAAAAAGACGGAGGGGCGACAGCAATGACGTAATCAACGGCGCCGAGAGACGATCGAGTAGTGTCCGAAAGTGGTGTTTCTATTATGCTGGTGAGCTCACTATATAGTGCTCTACTCGAGTAGTGGTTTGAGTGGAGATTTCGGACACAGCCATAGTGTTCCATCTTCATTACATATAGTTTATAAGGCCAAATGTAAAAACAGAGAAAACGGACCAAAAAGGGCTTAGTCTCCAGAGGGTTAAAATCAATAGTGAGGTGAGTCTCTAGAGCGCTTCAATCCTTGGTATCAATACTTATGAACATCTATATAAAAAAGATCACTGATTTACTTTTGCAACGCAGTTGTTGTGGATCAATTGAACTGGACAAAACTGGTCTTAGGTAAGATTATGATAGATTTAGCTTTCTGAGGGACGCTCAGCTCGCTGACCCTGGTGATCCCATTGAGCTCTGGCATCTGTTGCTGAGCACATTCATTTGAAATCTAAATTTAAAGAAAAGTTAAAATGAAGTCCCGCCCTTCATTTTTTCTTGTTCGAGAAGCCGTTTCACTCATATATATGTCACATTAGGGAAGAAAAATCCATCGTGCTGACTTTAAAATGTCAGGCAAAGCATAATTCAGGCATCCTTATAAATGTAAAATAACTTTCAATCACAATCATACTACTCTTTTCTAAGTCAGACATAGAGCAGCTGCTTACAAAAGCTGGTAGTAGCTGCGTTTACATGGACCATCATTTTAATCGGACTAGTAGTGAATTCGGAATTGATGTCAGTTTGAATGAATTGGCCAAATGCGATTAAAATTTCATTGGGATTGGAAGGGGTGGTTTAAGCCTTTTCTAATCCATTCACCAGGATATGTAAACACTTGCTCGGATTGAAAACTAAAACTGTAAAGTACTGTGCATGTGTAATGATGCATTACACACGAAACGACCTGCTGTTGTTGTTGAATAGTGTCATGATAGTGACCGTTGTGTCATTCGAAAATTCTCCCTCCATTGAAGTTTCCAATACAAGCTCACTTTCAAAAGGGCCTTTTTGTCTTGGTGAACATGTTGAAGTGAAACTTTTTTTTTTTTTCTGTGAGAGTTTTGATCATGTGATATGGTCACATGTTTTCACCTATCCTGGGCTTATGGCCTTCAAAGTGTGTGTTTGTGTTTGTATGCTGATCCTCATCTGCAGTCGACCCTTATGCCCCGTCCGTCTTACCTCAAAATGACACATTTTTTGGAAAGCCGTTAAAGTCTGGTTGATTAAAACGTCTCCTTAGATAATATTGCATTGACAGTAAGAAGGATTGTTACATCTGTTCAAGGGAGGATTTGGTATTGTGTAGAGTAGACTGACTGACGCCATTCTCACTTATTTTCAAGTATCTCATGTTTCTCCTAAAATTGCACAGAAGAAATTAAAAATAGAAATAAGTGAGACAATAGTTGATCTATATTGTTGACAAATTCAGAACTACATTTATTTTTAATATTTTTCTGGAGAAAATGTACAATTTACCACCACAATTCTAGGAAAATATGTAATATTGCATGTTGCTGTATGTTTGCAAGGGTGTAATGGGTAGTTGCAATGGCACGCATTTCTATGCAGTTCAAGTGTTTTTAGCAAGTTGCTACCCCTACAAAAAAAAGGTAATTCAAGTGTGCTATTAGTATGCTTTTTTAAACTGTAGAAGTATAAAAACAATTAAATCTCCAGTCTAATCTTTATGTACTTCTCAAAAATATACTGTATGTAAATCTCTTGACTTAAACTGACAGAAAAGTCTAGGTATATTTGGCCTTTACTTGTACTCGAAGTATACTTGTACTTCAGTAATTATACTTAAACGTATAATTAAGTATTATCCGCTCGATGAGAACGTTTTTTTTTTAAATACGCTGGTAAGGAAAGAGTGAAGGTACAGTTAAAAGTATATTTCAAGTATAAAAATGAATACCTAAATAGGAACATGATACTTATAGTTTAGTTTACTATATATTATTTTTGTTCTTTCTTTCATACTTTCATAAACTAAAAAATGTGCTTCAAGTATAAACTATCAGTATACCTATACGTTCATTTGTAGTATAGTTGCAGTACAAATGAAAAACGTAGTTGTATACTCAAAGTTTACTACTCGTAGGCTGCATACTTCCCTACTTCATAGCAGCCGAAAAACAGTATGTGACAAAATAATTATGTCCGAATTCAAAGTATTTTTAAAAGAGTAGGTGCATATACAGACTCATAATATATAGAACATAATTTTATTTTAGCAGGTGTGGAGTAATTAGTTATTAAAAATAAGGACCTACTCAAGAGAGTATGCAATTTTGGGCACAGCATCACACTTAAAATATACATTTATACACAAAAAATGAGCCAATCCAGTCCCAAGATGTTTTGAAATAGTACACTTAAAAGTAGACTACTAGTACATTGATATTATATGTACAGTACTAATTTATTTTTTAATGTATACTTATAATGTGCTTAGGTTTACTTGGAAAAAATAAATATAGTTCAAGTTAATTTGATTAAGGGAAGGATTTGTGGATAGTTGCCATAGCATTACAATAGAGTTGCTAGTGTATTTCCAGGGCATTTCTATCCAGTGTTTTTTTTTTTTTGTTGCTATATGGTTGCTAGGACATTATTTACCTCAATTTACTCCCTATTTAATCTCATTGATGTTTACGAGAAACAATTATTTTCTCGTTTTATTTCATTTGCGGGGGTGGTTTCAAACAATCAGAGATGGACTGGTAATCTCCAGCAGTATTTACTCACGAGAGGTTATTAACCAGGACAGTGACTTCTGTCTCTCTTTCGCCTCTGCTTAAGTCACGTGACGTTGCCCTCCCCCACTTAATACCCTCTCTCAACTCTTCTAAATCAATTACATCATCCTATCATCTGCTGTGTTGCCTGTCTGCAAGAGTCAGACAAACAGGCAGATAAAAAAGATAAAAAGAACACATATTCACTTGACGTGGATCTCTTGCTCTTTAGAAACAGAGATCCAGCCACAGACATTTTCTGCTGTCACAGGCTTTCCCGGCTGATCTGACATGATTGAGCGGGTGTAATCTTGTCAACAGGTAATGACAGGAAATTAAGAATGGAGAGTATTTCTAGGAAAGCTGTAGAAAGTGTCGAGATGCCCCCTTGTGGTTTTAAAAAGGCTTTGCATGTTATTGTGCCGTCTTATGTGACTATGAAATACTTGATACTGATTGGTCCATTGTGGCATTCTACTGTTTTTGTAGAACTTTTTCTAAATTGTGTAAATGACCTATGTCCCATAAATCCGATTAGCCTGCTAGTATTATTGATTTAAAACCACTTTTCACTAGTCAATAATTAAAGGGGAAGCGCATAGATTTTTTTTTTTTTTTTTTTTTTTTGCAATGTACAATACAGTCTCTCCTATTCCAGCATGATGTGAAAGCCACTGGTAGTTTGAGTTCCCGAAGTGTGCAAACAGTTTGGCTATTTGAAAACATTGCACCAATTGTTTGAACTAAGAGGTCAAGGTTCAGCTAGTTGTCATGATCCAGTTTAAACCTACTGGTAGAAGCTGGTACTGCAACATTATGAGCATATATTAAAAACTTAAAGCATTCAAATAAAGAGCATCTTTCTTTACTGACACTGACGCTAAACAGCTGTTTAGTAATTCTGAGAAAATAAATCATTTTAACTAATAATTTTAAAATAAATATTTGTATTATTTATATATATATATATATATATATATTAGTAAATAAGATTAAAGTAAATAAGAGAAAAGTATACATACATATTTATTAGGGCTGTGCAAAAGTTAATTGCGATTAATCGCATCCAAAATAAAAGTCTGTGTTTACATATATATTTGTGTGTGCTGTATATAATTATTTTGTATATATAAATACACACACATGCATGTATATGTTTAAGAAAATGTGTTATTCCTATATAAAATATTTATATTTATATAATATAGATTATGTATTTATATATATATACAGAATTTAAGAGCAAATAATTCTTAAATATATGCATGCATGCATAGGTATTTATATATACAAAATAATTATATACAGCACACTCAAATATATTATGTAAAACAGACTTTTATTTTGGATGCGATTAATCGCAATTAACTTTTGCACAGCCCTAATATTTATATAAAATATTGCAAATTTTAAAACATTTTGGTTGCTTTACAAAAAGGTCTCACTTGTTAACATTAGTTAAATACATTAGTTTACATGAACTAACAATGAACAATACTAGTACAACATTTGTATTTTAACATGAATTAATTGCACTGTGAACTAACATGAATATTGTTATTAACATTAACAAAGGTTAATAAATTGAAAAATAATATTGTTCATTGTTAGTTAATACATTAACTTATGTTAACAAATGAAACCTTATTGTAAAGTGCCATTATTTTAAACAATATTTGTTAGAATATATTAAATATTATAAATAAAAAAATCTCTGTGTTTCAACTGGTAAACGTGGCTCACCCAATTGCATAAGTTTTGGGGTGAAGCTACCTGATTGTTTGAACTATGACATTCAGTGTAGGAGGAAAGATATTGTTTTTGTAATTCTATTTCATGCCACTAATGATGCAGAAATCACACACCTTCTCCTCTTCCTCATTCCTTCAGGACATCTCAGGCATTCCCATACACTTCTGGGGAGTGTTTGATGGACACGCTGGCTCTGGTGCTGCTCTCATGGCGTCCAAAATTCTCCACCGGATCATCCGTGATCGGCTTTGCGATGTCGCCCATCTTCTAGAAAATCAAAACTGCCCTCCGCCTATCTGCCTGGCCAAGAACGGGAGCCCCTTCCAGGCTGAGGCGAAGAAAGGGGCCTGCCTAGATGGAGAGGACCAGGACGGGCCCCCGGATGAGCCGCGGTTCCACATGGAGAAGGACATCAGTGTGGAGAGCCTGGTCATGGGCATCATAGAGACCGCCTTCAAACAGATGGTGAGAACTGTAAGAGATAAGATAGACCTGCATCTACTGTATCACATAGGGCCCTATCTTGCACCCAGCGCAAATGACTTTGTACACTGACGCATGTCTAATTCCTATGGCGGGCTTTTCCCTCCACAGACGCACGTCGGTAAACTAGGAATTGAACTTGCGCTTCCTGGGCGGGTCGACGCAAAAAGGTGGCGTGCGTGCTATTTTGCAGTTCAAGAAAACAATTCCGCCACTGTCTAGTAAAAACCTAGTCTAAAGGTTTTTGCGCGTTATTCATAATGCTGTTTTAAGCGCGCATGCCTGGCCATAATGTAGCGGGTGCACAACGCGCTAAGACACGCCCCCCTAAAGCATGGCATATTGTATGTTCTTTAAAAAATAAAATAAAAAATCATATTATTATGTATTGTTTTATTGTGATATTTAATTGTAAAAGTGATCATTTATTGTTTCATTTATTTGTTGTTTTTTTTTTATTTCAACAAAGGACAGAATTCATGTTGTCAGAACTATCATCCATGTTTTACTGGCACGAATAAGAGAAATAGAATTCAAATTTTGCTGAATGTTGTGCAGATGTATGCATTGCAAACAGAAGAAAATACTGAGTTTGTGTTGTGCCATTCAACAGGACGACCTGATCGAGAAGGAGAAAGAATCTTACAGTATCTCTGGTGGCTGTTGTGCCTTAATGGCAATTCACTTGATGGGGAAACTCTATGTAGCAAACGCAGGAGACAGCAGGTAAGACGCCTTTAAAAAAACGTACAGTGATTAAATGTGCATGTTATATGATCAGGCTTACAGAAGATGGTCTTTATCTTTAGATAAAAGAAGGAAATGTACAATCAAAAAGTTAATTATACAAAATAATTTGGTATTACATTTACATGTATTCATTTAGCTGACGCTTTTATTCAAAGCGACTTACAATTGCTATATGTATGTCGCCTAGGGGTTAAAGGGATAGTTCACATTGAAATTAATTTTTGATATGTTTTAGTAGATGTGTCTTTGTTTCCGCAGTATTTTCAATTTTGATATTTTTAGGTGAAACCCCATGATGATTGTAAACCTCGACTCTAATCTTGACAAGATTCATTGACTTTAAAGCTGTGAACTTTCATTTCATAAGAGTTTAATGAGTGTAATGTCATTGTAAAAGGCCATTGTATTATATTTGCCACAGTAAACTGATTTTTATAATGAAAGTTGGAGGAAATTGTTATTGCTTGAAAGGAAAAGATTACATAAATTTGTCTCTAGGGAGAAACGGTGATATCTGTGTTAATTTTGCAAAGATGTTACCTTGCCTGGATGTTTCCAAATGACTCAATTTCTGTGACAGTTACCCATCATGATCATCTTGGGGATTTTAGCAATGAATGAGAAATATCAAAATAATGCATCACTGCATACATTTATTTCTTGCTATTTACCATTCAGTGTTTCTGTAGGTTGTATAATACATAATACAATCGCCTTAAATAATATTATTCCCCCACAGAGCCATAATTGTCCACAACAATAAGGTCATCCCAATGTCCAATGAATTCACACCAGAAAGTGAAAGACAACGCCTACAGTACCTCGTGAGTCACCCGTGTTATTGTCCCAATGGAATTCCCATTGTAAATTCTGTTTATTCATTATCCTGTGTGACTGCTCCATTACAATTTTATGTCATCAGTTCTATAACACTTACATCATGTCTGTGTCTCTTTTGTCTAGGGCTTCCTCAAACCGGAGCTGCTTGGGAACGAGTTTACACATATGGAATTCCCCAGACGCATCCAACACAAGGAACTCGGCAAGAAAATGCTCTACAGAGACCACACAATGACTGGCTGGTAATTATGAGCCACACATAAGAGTTATGAATTATAGCAGCAGCTATTTTACCAAATTATATTTTGATACTATATGTATATTTTACTTTATTGCATTCATAACCATTACCTGTTATTGTTTTAGGGCATATAAGACAATTGTAGAAGATGATCTCAAGTTCCCGTTGATTTATGGGGAGGGGAAAAAGGTAAGCATATAATTCTGCTTCTTTTCTATTTAACTTTTATTTAACTTGAATAGGTTCTGTAAATGGATTTTATTTTTAGCTGCGTAACAGTAACATTTGTTACTGATTTAACATATAATCTATTGAAGGTGTCTGAAGCTTTTTCCACACAGTTTTTACAGCTATTTATTACAAGCAGGAGAAGTGAGGTGTTGCAAATGGGAAATGCAATAATGTTCTGCCAGATGTAGGGAAGAATAATGTCTTGTTTGATAAGGTTTGTATGTATATAATAAAATAGCCCTTTTGCTGTGACGGCACATAAATGTGTGTGTGTTTGTGGTTCAGGTATATCCTTCATTATGGGGACAAAATGTACCCACAGGAAGGCAATACCAGACATTTTCTGAGGAAAACTACTTATAAATCATACTGAATGTTTGTTTTTGAAACTCTAATAATGCAGAAAGTTTTCTGTATTGGGTAGGTTTAGGGTTAGGTGATTACATATTCAGTTTGTACAGTATAAAATCATTTTGTCTATGAAATGGCCCCATAAAGCATGAAAACCCAACTGTGTGTGCTCGTAGGCTCGAGTCATGGCTACTATTGGAGTAACGCGTGGTTTAGGGGATCACGACTTGAAAGTCTACAACTCCAACATTCATATCAAACCCTTCCTATCCTGTTGCCCAGAAGTGAGTATATAAATGAATATTTATGTGAAAATATTTGCAAACCCATTTATTCATCTTGATTTAAAGGGATAGTTCACTTTGAAATTAATTTTTAATATGTTTTAGCTTACCTCAAGGGCATCCAAGATGTAGGTGTCTTTGTTTCCACAGTATTTTCAATTTTGATTTTTTTAGGTCAAACCGTTCTTGTCTGTCAGTCATATAATGCAGGTATATGGGGTCCACCTCAAAGAGCATGCACAGAGAAGTCCAAATTAAACATGATTTAATGACTCATAAATGTAAGTATTGATGGTCTAAGACACGAAATGAGCGGTTTGTGTGAGAAAACAAACAGTATTTATATATTTATATAGTTTTTTTTTATAGTTCGTTTTTTTGGATGCCCTTGAGGTAAGCTAAAACATACCAAAAATTAATTTCAAAGTGAACTACCCCTTTAAGTGGCCAGTACAACCTCCAAGAAATGTTTTTTGTGTACATTTGAATAATACGGCATATTATGAATCATAACTGCATGAAAATAGAATAAAATTATGCTCTCATCTAGGTCAAGGTATACAACATCTCTGAGCACAAACATGGGCCTAATGATGTCCTGGTTATGGGTACTGATGGACTATGGGACGTTACAACTGATAAAGATGTTGCGGAGGCAGTGACAACTTTCCTGTCTGGCCGTGAGCCCAATGATCCCATGAGGTGAGCGTTTGCTCTACATCATAACTGACCTGATCACAGGTAGAGCTCCTGGAGATCACTTCAGTTCATCCTTAATAGGGGTGTCACAATTCTCCAAATCCTCCATTACATTTTTTAATTCAAAGTTCGAGATTGTGAATTAATTTAGATAAATTTCGATTTAAAATCGAAATCGTGACACCCTTAATCCTTAATGAAGCGCACACATTTTTTCCCCACACATTCACAAAATTGACAGACTAAAGGCAAATAATAAAATCCAACTAACACCACTGTTTAAAAGGTTTGAGGTTAGTAAGATTTTAATGCTTTTGAAAGAGGTCTCTTAAGGCCCGTTCACACCCAGCACGATAACTATAAAGATATAATTCTAAAAATCGTTCTCCATATTAAAGAATAACAGAGTTCACACCACAGCTATAACGATAAAGATATGAGGAAAGATACAAAAAATTACCTCAGCTATCCAGCGCTAGTTGACAACATTGCTGAAGTTGCAGTGAAAAGGTGTTGTACATAAAGGTGTTGACTAGGCAATGTTTTTATCACATCATTGACTTCACTGTTTAGATGCGTTCCCAACTCTTCTCCTCTTAAGGATATCGTGTACCCAAAAGCGTCTTTTTCTTTTGATATTTGTTTGTAACGTAAAGCAGCAGCGGCGGCAGCAGCAGTCATCCATCTTCACTACCTTCTGAAACCTCGTTGTTTACTCGACGCGTCCGCAAGAGCGCGCGGCAAAATCGACGTCATTGAGGTGGCACCGAATCTGGCCGAACTGGTACGATCTGTACCATCATGTTTATGATCCTTCTATACACGGAGACATTTGCATTGACGGGCGACCATAAAATCTCATTTTGTGAACAGGAACACATTTGCATTAAGCACCTAGTTTGCACTTGTCTAAATACATTTACAAAATAAGCCTAACTTACAATATCAGCAGAATTCAGCTCTGCTAGTAAAATTAAGCCCTGCTGGTAAAATTAAGGTTTAAACATTCTCCAATAAGGTTGTTTAACTAGTTTACATGCAGTGAAGGTAGCCTACCAATAAACCTACATTTACTCTTTTATGAATTAGCAATTAATAAACTATTAATAAACGGCAAACTACGACTTAACTGCGGATTCCTGGTGAGAATCCGAGTTCGCGCCTGAGCGGGTTAAAGGCGTCCGTTTGGAGAGGTGCGCGCGCAGTCAGCGGAGCCTCGCGCTCGTGCGGACGAGTCGAGTAAACCCTATGGTATAAACAAGGCTTTAGAATTATTAAATATTAATAATAATATTTATAATATTGTGATATTGTGAAATATTACAATTCAAAATAGCTGTTTTCTAAGTTTATATGTAATTTATTCCTGTGATGTAAAGCTGAATTTTCAGCATCATTACACACAGTCTTCAGTGTCACATGATCCCTCAGAAATCATTCTAATATGCTGATTTGCTGATATCAGGTGTGTTGTAGTAGTTACACCAGCAGATGTCAGTATACAGTTTGTCATGACTAGGCCCTCTATGGTCATTTTTAATTTATTTTATGGTTCAAATGATGATGTCATGTTTGTAATTATATGCTTTTAAAGGTACACTCTAGCAGCACAAGACCTCCTGATGCGGTCGCGCGGAGTCCTGAAGGAGCGAGGTTGGCGGCTGCCCAATGAAAGACTTGGCTCGGGTGATGACATCACCTCGTTTGTCATTCCATTGGCCGGGGCAGAGTTAGAAACATGACTAGGTTGGTCCGCCTTCACTGGACAAGCACAGCAGGACACGTCCTTGGCTCCATCCCAGAGAAAGGGCTAGGAAAACCAAGAAATCCATTTTCAAACTGTCAGATGGCTCGGATATGAGAGACGTTAAATGCAACTTTCCCTTGTCCTCCTTCTCCCCGTCCGAGTCGTACCATGAATATCGTCAAGCCCATGTCAGGTGTGAGGTGACGTCATCAAGTGCCATTTCTCTCGCTCTCCATCTCCTTTCTGATTTGTCGAACGCAAACCTCCGCAAGTCAGTACGGGACTGGAGGGCTCATAATGTTTGGGTATTCTTTAATCTGAATCTCAGTGTGGCAAAAGGAATAAGCCAAAACTGCTTAAACATCAACGCCCTGATGGCAAGGGAAATAAAAACGAAGCACTTTATATGTAGCAGAATCCATTTGAGCTGTAATTTAAACTGCTGATTATATTTCCAAACTGTTCGGTCTCCAAAGAATGTTTCTGTTGACTGAATTTAAAGGGATAGTTCACCCCAAAAAGGAAAAATGTCGTTACAAACCTGTAAGACTTTCGTTCATCTTCACAAATGAACTGAGAGATTTCTGTCCCTCCATTGACAGTTACGCAACTACCACTTTGACTTGGCGTCAAAAAGTTCATAAAGAGATCGTAAAACGACACAGGGGTGAGAAATTAATAACATAATTTTCATTTTGGGTGAACTATTTCTTTAAGGTTTTCTATAGCAAGATGCAATCAAACAACAAAAAACAGTGGGCATTTTCTGTGAATGCATAGTTTTATTTAGTTCATCTCAGCTGTTTCGGGTTCAGTCAGGCATAGTTTTAAACGGACCCAATGCAAATGTCTATATTCTGGAACAAGTATTAATCACACTTCTGTAAAACTAGTTGAACCAAGCTCATTTTCTCTACATCGGTACAAATATCTACATGTACAAATAACCTAAAACATCATTGACATGCACCAGGCTTTCTATACCCAAATGAACTGATTGCTTGAACTGCTGAATGACCTGTTTATTTTGCTGTAGATAAAACCTCATTTGGTCTGAAACTGTGTCAGTAAAGAATCGCAAATCAAACAATGTAGATCCAAATCTGAAACCGAGAATCCTGAACTTAGTCATTGGTCTTTTTGTACACCTTGAATGTACCTTATTTCCTTTACTCGATGTCAGTGTTGTGTCTGTGTTGTATAATACATGTATAAATTGATTTATGCCTTTCAATTGATGATTCATTGTCAAATGAGCTATCTTTGCAAATGATGTGATTCTAAATAAATCTATCCTTTTTATAATGACCCTGTTGTTATTTTTTTTGTGCTACATTAATTTGCTCTATTGTGAATGAGAAATGAGTGTTACTGGTTTATGATGTGCTTGTTATTTGGGCTACCACTGCACCCTGCTGTGGCGGGACAATTGCAGCTATTTACAGATACTTATTAAGACTATAATAAGGATTATAAAACATGCTGTTCCAGATAGTGACCACGGGTGAACATGATTTCACCAAGTACAATGGTTTCCTGGGTCAAAATCTTTGTTGATCCTGGAACAACATTCCAATCAACCAATCAGATTTGAGACAAGTTTACAGGTTATGGCAAGTTTAGGCTTATTTACAACCACGGGTCGAGGTGCTTCTACATCAGTGTTATTCATCCATCATTTCCCTCTGATTTTAGGAATAATTTGTGGGTAGGGTTAGGTTTAGGGGTTAGGATTACATTTTCAGATAGGAATGTTGTTCCAGGGTCAACAAAATATGTTGATCCAGGATTCAGGAACATGTCTTAATTGGCAAATTCACTGTGACCTAGTGACCACTGTCATCTAATTCAGACGATTAAAAACATAATGTTTTTGAAAGTCTCTTATTCTCAACAAGGCTGGATTTTTTTTTTTTTTTTTTTTGGTCAAAAGTACAGTATTATTACAGGTGAAATGAGTTTTCAATTTTAATATAACTCCAGTCTTCAGTGTCATGCGATCCTTCAGTAATCATTCTTATGCTGATTTACCTCTCAAGATTTCTTACAATTATCAATGCTGAAAAAAGTTGCTTACTATTTTTGCAGAAACCTTGATGAAGGAAACCTATTAATGAATACAACGTTGGAAAGAACAGCATTTATTTGAAATAGAAATCTTTTGTCACAGTATTGAGGTATTTTTATGGTTACTTTTGATATTTTAAATTAAATTGTATTTTAAAATATATATGACATTAGATTAATTATGTCACAATGGAACAGTCTATTATAGACTTTTCAGCACAATTTAAACAGTGAAACAATTACAGCAATTTGGTCATGAAACATTGATATAATCATTTACCACATTTAGCCCTCAATCGGCCCATTTAGCCCTTATTCCCTTCATCTCTGTGGAATAAGATTTTGTGACTTTTCATACATTATCTATCTACACACACACAAAAACTGGGCTTGATTTGGTTGTTCTGAAGGTATGTAAAAAAATGTTTACACTTCTGGTCTTCGGGGTAAATATGACCCCACATTGAAATGAATGGGAAATGTGAAAAAAAAATGTATTTATATATACAGTATATATATATATATATATATATATATATATATATATATATATATATATATATATATATATATATATATATATGCCAAAAAAAATTCGTCAAAATTTTTTTTATACAGAAACGAAGGCCTAGTACTAGAGCATAAATGCAATGTATCATAAAAAAAATATTTAATAGGCTATGCAAGCTAATGGTGTAGTTGAGGAATTCCAAAAACACAGCATTAATGAATAGATGAGAAGTAAACAAAAAAGATATATTATTTGTATGATTAAAAATGTATATTTTTTTTATTACAATTAATCAATTGTTCGAAGCCCAGAAGTGTAAACAGGAAACGAAGACCATTTGAAGGTTAAAACTCATATGACAACTTCCCTTTGCCTTCATGCAAAGTATTTTTGTTCTAGAAAGAACAAGACAGTTCTACATTTCCATTACATAATTATAGCCTATGGTTTTTGTCCCAGTGCATGTCAGTGAGGTTTTATTGTGCTCACTTATAAAATATGCTGATCATAGCATATGAACCAGGCAACACAGCAGCTTGATGATTTAGTGGTCTGTGTGGTGAACGACACCGGCCAGCTTCTCTCCAGTCCACAGCTTCAGAAGAATGATGTCATTCTTCTCGGTGTCGGAGGGAGGGACCGCAGTGATCCTCCTCAGTCCTCAGAGCCGAACCGCCTCCTTCACCAGAGTCAGTCAACACATCCAGCAGCGCTCGCTCGACACTGATTCACATTAATGCGGGCGGGTCTTCTGTGTGAGTCGAGCTTCGTCTCTCAGCAATAACAACGTGAAATTTCTCCACATTGCGCCTTAAACTCGGACACGCTATCGACCGGGAATATAACCCCCGCGAGGATATAAGGTATTTTTGTTTTCATTTTGTCTAACGTTACATGACATCTTTCCATGACATTTCGGACTTTTGGTAGAAAACAAGTTTGCTGAGGCGGTGTGGGAAAAGTAGGTGGTGGCTCGTGAACTGCGAGCTGCGATAGTTCTCACACACAAGCTCGTTTATGCTTTTAATCGCTCACGGTTACGTGGGAATTATGTCAAATGTATAGTTTAAAGATTAGATGGTATGACTGACCCATACTAAACAGTGAGAATCCACATTTAGAGTTCTGTAGAGTGTTTTAAAATTGATACAAAACACATTAAAGCTCCGCGTGAGTTTTGGATATATTCTTGCGAACTAACGTTAATTAATTGCTCGCGTTTCGAGTCGTGCGGAAATCAGTTTCCTTCAGTCATACAAGGGCGTTGCAGTCGACAGCGCTTCAGTTGAGTTCAAAACTTTTCCACTTAACCCAGCCGAGCGACTAACTAACCTGTTGTTCCACCGAAGAGAGTCTGTCAATATGCATGTCTGCTTATCTATACAAGCAATGCCGTCTTCAAATTTGCCTTAGGCCAAAGGCTGTGTTCTGTGGCAAACAAATGCTTGGATAAGACTTAAGACAGGCCTGATCTTTAATCCTTGAGGTGTTGTAGTAGGCCATTTTACACTCCTAGCCTTGAGTTCAGAGAGCCTTTGAGAAATATTTCAGTTCATTCCCAGATTTCAGTGTTTTTTTTTTTTGTATGATATGAGGGAAAATTGTTCTTTGTGTCAGCACAGTCTTCACATGCTTCTCGAAAGTGGAATTCCTAGAAATGTCAGGGAATGTCAAAAGTGTGTGTGTGTTTTTTCCTTCCAGGCCTGGGAAAAAGGATTTGGAAATTTCTAAAGTCTATGCTCAGTTTTTTTTTTCCCAACTAGAAATGACCTTATAATAATCATCTAGTCATCAACTGGAAATGCTTTGGTTGGAAAGAGGGTTGTAATCTCACTTTATCAATATGATATTGGTAACACTTTACAATAAGGACTCGTTTATTAACATTTACTTAAAGTCTTAACTAACAGTTGTATACAGCTGTTCATAGTTCGTTTTAGTTCACAGTGCATTAACTATATTAACAAATACATCTTGAATAATGTATAGTAAATGTTGAAATTAACACTAAGATTAATAGATGCTGTAGAAGTATTTGTTATTTCTTATTTAATTTGTATACTATTATAATATTTTTAAGGTTAAAAATAGCATGGGCATAAACTAAAGTTGATTCTAAAACATTATAAGTGTATTTTTACACAGGTTTTGTTATACACAACCTTTTATTTTTACTTAGGTTGCTGATATACAATGTTTGTCCTAGTCAAGCATGTAAACCCACATCCTTGTTAGTTGTAGTCTTTATTTAACTTAAAAATAAAATGCAATGGCTTTAAAATTGATGTTTAGGTTTTGACTTTGTGTATTTAAGGTTGTAGGACCAAAAACGTCTAATGACGTCAATGCCAAGCCTTAATTTAGAACTAAACTGAGAAATGCCATTCTAACAACCTAAACAAATTCAGCCGAACACTGATTACAAATTAAACCGAGCAGGTCCTTTAGAAAAATGCTGTTTAAAATACTTAATACTTATAAAATACTTAAGGCCAACTGATGCGCAAGACATAATGTCTGCCACAAGTGGAATTAAAAGGCTATTAACTAGGCCTGTCGGGAAATGACAAGAACTGAGCGCCGCCTAAATCCAAAGCTTATTAACTGTTGGTTTCCACCTTCTGTCTGTTTATTGCTTTTCTGATTATTAAATGCATTTTGAATTTGTAGAGAGAGGAAGAAGTTGTATCATGCTGCTGAACTACAGATTGAAGACTGAATGGTTTAAGACTTATAATGCATCAATGTTTGATGGTAAAACTTGTTGCTGTTTTGTGCAAAAATAAATCCAAATCTTCTCATGTAATAGTTTGGTGCAATAACCTCACTTGGAGTCTGACCCCAGACCAAGATAAATGAGCTAATATGGATTAGGTTTGCTGAAAATGAAAATTGACTGGTTTCAGACCAGCTCAGCATTACAAACTGCTCCCAGAATCCTCAGTGTGCTTTCTGTTGCATTAAGCCTCTGGCTGCCTTTGTCAACCTGCCATCTGGTGAACTTTGCCACACTTTTTAAATATGTTCCTGCAGCAGAAATGCATTTAAGGTCTACAACACCTAAGGCTCATTCGCCCTTTATTTATTTTTTTGAGCGACCATGTGGCCCCGTCCACACTACTGCGTTTTCGTTTAAAAACGGAGACCTTTTGCTACGTTTGCACCTCCCGTCCACACTAAAACGGGAAAAAACGAAGACCTAAAACGGAGAAGTTTAGAAACGCTGGAGCTGCGTTTTGAATCTCCGGAGGGCGTTTTAGTGTGGACGAGACAAAACCATACAAAACGGAGAACTTCAGAAACGCTGACGCTTGGCTCTATGATTGGGTGTTATCAGTCATGACGTATCCTTCCCTGATTCGTCATTCACTGTTTACACCGGCACGCACATGCCCAGTGTTGGTGAATGGTCACGTGATCCGCGTTTTCAGTCGTTTTCATGTGGACGGAGATCGTTTCTAATACGCAGATAAAATGCTGGTGTGGACGGAGATCGTATTCGTTTTAATTCTCCGTTTTTAAACGAAAACGCAGTAATGTGGACGGGGCCTTTTGAGTCACATGACATGGCACATTGTCAAAACTTTTTAAGATAAGACAGACACTAGTTAGACCAAATTACAGAGTAGTGTTCTGAGACTGGAAATGAATCAAAATATAGAAGGTTTACATTTGAAAACTTGTACTGTGAATACAGAGAGCGGTTCTTCTGCACTCTCTGATGGACAAGAGGAAGTCAAAACAGGACAAAGACGTTATCACAGTTTACTTAAACCAGATCTATCTAGTTTATTATCTTCTGCATTGATGAGGTGTTTATGAGGTCATTTGCAGCGTCATATGAAATTAGTTAGTTTCTGTCCCACAAACGTGATTTTATTTTATTTTATTGTATGTTGTGTAACCTTTATGACCTTACTTTAGGCCAGGGTTCCTCAAAACCATCCCTGGAGGACCACTAAGTAGCTCAAGCCATGATTAAACTCACTCACCAACAATTTTCTTGTAACTCTGAAGAGCTAATTTGTTCAGGTGTGTTTAATTAGGGTTGGAACTAAACTCTTCGGGACAGTGGCCCTCCAGGATTGTATTTAAGGAACCATGGGGAAATAGATTTGTAAACACAAAAATGAGTGAGTGTTACGCACCGCAGCACAATTGAGCTTCTGTTCTTATCAATGTTCCCTACTTATTAATTCTAGTTAGGTAAAAAAAAAAAAAAAAAAACATTTAGTCAAAAATTATGATTCTGTGTTTTGGCAAAACTTTTTGTTTTGTGATTTCCATGAACAGCCTAAAAGCAGCCTAAACAACACAGTCATTTTCATATAGTTTTAACAAAAATAACACAGCAAAAACAACTGGATTTAAATATCAAACATTATCAAAGACATGTAAATAGGAATAAAATCAAAACAAATTAGCAATAGCACAAATAAATACAACTGAACAAAGTTCAGGTACAGAAATTGTAATCAAATGTAAAGTAACACTGCATATTCAGTGAAGATAAGTGAGTGATTTGTATCTTTTTCTTTTGTTCTTTAATTAACATTAAAGGGATACTCCACTTTTTTTGGAAATAGTTTTATTTTACCACTCCCCCAGAGTTAAACAGTTGGGTTTTTACTGTTTTCTAATGTATTCAGCCGATTTTCTGATATTTAGAAGAATATCAGTAATCAGACAGTTTCTGGTCTCATTGACTTTCATAGTATATTTTTTTCCTACTATGGAAGTCAATGAGACCAGAAACTGTCTGGTTACTGATATTCTTCTAAATATCAGCTGAATGAATTCGAAAACGGTAAAACTCAACTGTTTAACTCCGGGGGAGTTTTAAAATGAGCATATTTCCAAAAAAAAGTGGAGTATCCCTTTAATGACAGATGGGAGCAGGTTTATTTGGCTACTTTAAAGTGTCACGCTTGATCCCATATAGTGTTACACATGCTTTTTTTTTTCTCAACTGTTTACTTTCACTTAGGACAAAACCGACTGTTTACAAAGATATTTGGCATAATTTTATGTGATTCAAGCATAAGATGACGTGTATGAGAACTTAATACATTGCACAGTATGAGAGACGTCTCTGTGCACACTTTGAAACAGCTCACGGTGCAAGTACCAAATTGAGTTTTCTTTTGTGTCTTATTGTGCTTGAATATGGTTTGAAGTCACATTAAAATGTGCACACTGACCTAAGTATCTGATTCCAGAATTGGAATCCCTTTTTGATTCCCAACCCTAGAATGGAGTGACAGAATTTCATTAAAAATATCTTCGTTTGTGCTTCAAAGATGAACGCAAGTCTTACGGTTTGGGAGAGTAAGCGATGACAACCTTTTAATTTTGGGGTGAATTAACCCTTTAACTGCAATAATATATTGTACTGTAACTTATTGCAAGTTACTATGTAGTTTGAACCTCAAAATAGATGTGTTTGGATAGTTGGACACTTTCCCCACCCTTAACTACAAACTGTGTTATAAAAACAATGCTTGTTTAGAAGAACTTTGAGATGTGTCTGGTACAGATGTGTGACAGGAAACAATTTTAAGCCGGTGCTGTTCACATTTGAGTTTCTCTTTTAATGTGCGAAGAACTGAGTCTGTTTGCCTCTGTAACCTGAATTACCTGCTTTCCTTTATTTGTGTGCTTTTGTCAATAATTGTACAGGCATCTTTCAGATGACTCATTTGACGGTTTAATATGTTTTTAAACACATAAATCATGACTTCAGTTAAAGGCCTATTTACAGGAAAATGGAAAACGGCAGGGAATTCCATGCATTTCAGACTGTGCTACGTAAAAGACACAATGCTGATCAGTTGCTTGCTATCAAATAAAAGTGCCCCTGAGCATCAACAAATTTCCTCTGAGCTTTTGTTTCTGTTTTGATATCTCTGAAAAGAGATTTCTTCGATCAACCAGGACTTTTTTTTTACGGTTTTGCCCTTAACTGTCACCTGCCCGTATACGGGCAACCTAAATTTACATCACTATTAAATCCTAATCTAGTCATGACAAACCATATATCGTTGGAAAGGTCTAAGACTGCTAAATACTCAATTTTTACTCTAAAAAATTTAGTGTAAAAAATGTTTTGTAAAATATATATTTTATCTAAAATAAAAAAATATAAAGTACAGTATATTTGATTTACTGTAAATTTAGACTTCCATAACTTTTTCATACTTTTATTTTTTGAAGTGTTTTCATATGAACAGATTCATCAACTCACACCTCAGTTGTGGTAAAAGCTCAAGCATGTTCGCTTCACGTGTGAGAACCAATGAGGTTCATTCTTGTGTTATGCAGCACGTTTGAGCTTCAGCGAGAACCAATGAATTTGTTCTTACGCATCAATCATGTTTGGTTAAGCTGCTGTTTATGTTCACTGAATAAACCACTCAATTCATATGGATTAGTTTTACAATCTCTTTATGAACTTTTTGAAGTGCCAAATTGGTACGTAGTTGCAAAACTGTCAATGGAGGGACACTTTCATCAAAAAGATTGTCATTTGTGTTCCAAAGATGAACAAAAGTCTTACAGGTTTGGAACGACGTGAGGGTGAGTAGCCTAATAAATGACAGAATCTTCATTTTTAGGTGAACTAAACCTTTAAGTTGCATCTTGTATTTATTTTCCAAAGCATCCCTCCACAAAAATTGAGACTGAACTTTTGCTTTTTTCCTCAATTAAATTCTCCTAAAATGTTTTGTATAGCATCACATAAGAGCAACAAAACTTGTCTAATTTATTCTGTCACAGAAACGGCAACTTCTTTTCTCCATTAGTTTCTCTGTGTTTCTAGGAAATAAGCCCCTGCGTTTCCTGTGGGTGGATGGAGCTTCGTTTGAGAGAGAGAAAGAAACCCAGGCTGTACTAAAAATAAAGTTCTTTTTCTCCAAGGAAGCACAATCTGATAGAGGCCGGTTGATAAGTAGTCGTGTTAAAACAAGCCCAGACAGTGTAGAGGAGTGTGTGTTTAATCTGTTTGTGATCTTGTTTAAATACTAAGGAAGAATAGATGAGTATTGGGAGGCTTGGAACGACGATATGCACAGCTGTGCTTCCCCACTGGCACATATTCATCATGGATGCAGGACAAATCTCTCTTATCGCCCACACAAAGACCCGAGCTCAACCTCGCTCACAACGTCTTCCTCAGAATTGTCACACTATCACTAGCTACAATAAGCAAGCGAGTTACTTCAGAAATCGGTGTACTTCAGAAAAAGTGTGACGGATCAATGCGATAATACATACAAGTTGATTGAGTAAATGCTTTCCTCTTTCGCCCAGTTTATAATGCAAATTTATTTGTGTAGCCAGAGTTCAGAAATAACACTCAACATGAGGTAGATATGAATAAAAATTGGGTTTGCGGAGTAAATAAAATGCAACCTCATTATACAAGGTTTAAATCGAACTGTTCTATAACTTTGTATGTGGTTAAAAATAAAAGATGTAGAATTTGATTGTTTAAACGAATTGACAATTTCCATAGCCGTCACTATGAAATGATCTTGACGTCTGTTTGTGTTCAGAAGCCTTGCGGGCGTTATGATATGTTTTTGTAGCCCATGAGGATTGTGTCCTGTGGTTGAGTTTTGCATCGGGTTTACATTAAACAGATGTTCATATCATGTTTACCTACACGTTTTCCCCTTCTGCTCTTCATTCAGCGGCTTGCATTTGCCTTCAGGTCTGTTGTTTTGTTATGGTGGACACCATATGGCTGAATGATAAAGATAACATTGGGATATACTTTTAAAAAACGAGCCAAACAAGTAGTTTTGTGTCACGCTGGAGGACCAAGCATGGAAATAATTGAAGAGGTGTTAAGTGTTGAATTTAAAATAGCCACTCTAATAAATAATAAAAATGAATGATAGCGGGTCTATCACACTTCAAAATGACAAAAACGTTTCTAAAAGTCTTGATGTGACCATGGAAATGTCTTGATATTTTTGGTGCATTCATGAGAGAGATGACTTATTCAAGAACGAATCATTCTGGCCAGTTTTGTGAACTGATTCTTGGAAAGATCTGACTCAAAGGAACAATTTGCACTCAAAGACAGACTTTTTGGACGTGGTTAATCGTTAAAATGTTGCGATCTCGATTCAAACACCCACGCGATCTCACTCGCCTGTCAGTTAAACCTTTGACAAACTCGCACCGAACATTCAAATATGTGTTTGCTGAGCTAGAGAGGGCAGTAGTCGTGTAAAGGTATGAAACGGCTTTTTCAACCACACAGTAGGCCTATCATTATTTCTGTGTTACAAATATTCATATTAAATTGAATCATTCATTTAAGAGATACGTTCAAAAAACTGATTCATACAGTAGTAATGAACCAAGTGAAGTCTTTATGAATGAGTCATTGAATCATTCATTCAAGATATTTGTTCAATAAACTGATTCATACAGTAATGAACCAAGTGAAGTCTTTATGAGTGAGTCTTTGAATCATTCATTTAAGAGATTTGTTTAAAAAACTGATTCATACAGTACTAATGAACCAAGTGAAGTCTTTGAGCGAGTCATTGAATCATTCATTCAAGAGATTTGTTCAAAAAACTGATTCATACAGTACTAATGAACCAAGTGAAGTCTGTATGAGTGAGTCATTGAATCATTTATTCAACATATTTGTTCAAAAACTGATTCATACAGTACTAATGAACCAAGTGAAGTCTTTATGAGTGAGTCATTGAATCATTCATTCAATAGATTTGTTTAAAAACTTATTCATAAAGTACTAATGAACCAAGTGAAGTCTTTATGAGTGAGTCATTGAATCATTCATTCAAAACATTTTTTAAACGATTCAATTAGATTAATTAAACGTTTTAAACCTGAACCTCTAGGAAATTGATTTGCTTGTTATTTTGTTTAGTTGTGTGATCAGATTCATGATCTCTGTTCGAGATCGTTATTCTCAATTTATCCAGAGTAGTGCTGCTCTAACTGGAGCAAACTTACAGTACTTTTCCATAGTGCATTCAGCTCGAAAGAGTCTTTTCATGACATGGAGCCGATTGTGGTTGAAGCAAATCTCATATTTCCTCTCCAGTTATGGCTGCTATCAGGAAGAAGCTGGTGATCGTGGGAGATGGAGCATGTGGGAAGACCTGTCTACTCATAGTGTTCAGCAAAGATCAGTTTCCAGAAGTCTACGTGCCGACTGTGTTCGAGAACTACATTGCAGATATCGAAGTCGACAGCAAACAGGTTGGTACTGATTCTTGGCCGCCTCCAAACCCCCCAAAGCCTGTTTTTATACAACACATCTTAATAATATTTCCAGACCCTGAGGTTTGGTTTTGGAAATTGCTAATTGTGAAACCCAAGCTGAGATCTGCAAGTAACCCAGAACGTGTCGTTAGTTTTGTTTTCATTAGTCAGTTTTACCATCATGTTCATCCTGAAACCTGCTTAGAATCTGTGAACACTGTTGTTATTTTAGTCTGGTATATCTGTATATCCTCTATTTATCCAAACAATTGCACCAGTTAGTGTAAAATAATAGGGATTTTATGGATCATTGTTATAGTGAGAACTAAAACTATTACAAATATTTTTTGGTAATTGAAATAAAGCAAAAATAATACAATATATAAATATTAGATGAAAAACTAATGAAAATTATGGTTAACTGAAATAAAATGGGTTTAAGTAATAAAATTACCAAAACTGAAAAAAAAAAAATGGAAACAAAAAAAATATGCGTAACAAAATTACTAATTGAATAGCAATTGTTTTGAAACTTTGGTGGTTATTGTGGACTAAAACTGCTGAAAAATAATTTTCAGTAATTGAATTTGAGCTGAAATAAAATAAAATAAAATAACATAAATATTAGATTAAAAAAAATTAAGAATGTTGCCTTGAAACTAACTTAAAAAAAAAATTAATTAAAGCTAGATAGAAATAAAGAACTAACTAGAACTAGAACTAACTTCTAATTAACTAGAAATATAAAACTAAGCCAATTCAAAATATGAATAATCACTATAATAGTATATAAACAACACTGCATTGGAATGGGTGACGTGAAGGGGTCTGATAGATCTGATGTTTTGCAGCCCTGATCACTATGAAACCTAAAGGGGACTTGGCAAAACAGGAAATGGCTGTTCTCTCTGGTTTCCTGACTGGACACAAGATATCCCCGCCCCTGTTGCTGTGACTCGCCAACCCTATATAGCACGATTACACCGACCACTTCATTTCCTGTGATGGAAGAGGGTTTTTTTGGGGGACGTTGGGCTCACTCTGTGTCTCCAGCACAGGAAATGTTGAAGTCAAGGAGCAGGATGGCATCTCTTTTAACCCCCCGTCTCTCTCTCTCTCTCTCTCTCTCTGGAGTGTTTCGCTGCTAGGTTTCTCAAAATGTAGAAGCTTCCCAGTGGCGAAGAAGAATAAATCTTTCCGGCCTTTGGAAACATTCTCTACTTTATTCGCGCTGGTGGATAAACATAAATTTTAAAGTCAACATAAAAACTGTCTCTATTTACCTAATACACATTCCTGATTCAGCAGTGCATGTTTCTCTAAAGAGGAAAAATACATTTATCTTCATAATCTTGCTCTGAGACTCGCTCTGCTGTTGATACGGCATTCATTTTTGGCTGATGCCACCTATGCAGGCTCTTTGAAAAACGATGAGCCATTCAAAGCTGCATTATGGGCTGCTTTACTCTGCACTGAACAGATTTTTGATGTAGAGCTTCAGATCAGTGCACAACAGAGGGAAAAATAGTCTCCTCTCTCAGTGATTTGAGGAAAGGTTGTGTAATGATGTGGCATCAGGCTCTGTGTATGACTCAGCGGCGGTATGAAACTAAGCTTCAGTCCTACAGCAGAGCAGAAGGGATGTAGTTTGATTCCCTCTAATCTGCCGTTTAACTAGGCTTGTGATTGGATAAGCCCAGGCTTGTTGTTGCCCTGTACAGATTATGTGAGGGAAGAGTGACATATGTGAAGGATTGATACCTTAAAGTTCATTTGCTTTTACATTAGGGATCCTCAATATATCTGACACCATATCCGTGTTGGCTGAATCTGATAATACTTTTTCAAAATGATCAGCATTGCTCTGATTTTGAAAGTAGAACGTGAACTCTAAAAATAATTGTTCACAGTTGTAAATAAAAGAAAATTGGAGTATGTTTTACAAGAAAATACTCTTTTTTTGATTTTCTATTTCAACATTTAAATGTATATTGTACAATCATTGTAATTTCTGTGTTTATATATTTTTTAGCAATTTCTGAGTGAAAAATGTTTCTACATCAATTTTTTTTCAGTGTAGAAATGCACTTTTAACCCATTTTGACCCATTACATTCATTCAGACATTCATTTTTTTTTTTTTTACTGTTAATTTATTCATAAAACATCAAATGCATTTTATACATACAATGACTTGAAAATGACCATTGTTGACTTTGTTTTGTTGTTGTTATGGTGTTGGCTTATTAAAAGGCTGAAATGTTAAAAACTTAATGTATTTAAGTTTTAAAATGATCAATTTAAAATAAAATCAATATTTGAAAACTTTTTGGGCTTCAAAATCCCCCCCCCCTCATTCACTGCCATTATAAAGCTTGAAAGACCCAAGCTTTTTATAATATAACTCGTATGAAAGTTATATTTAAAAATTTTGTTTGTCTGAAAGAAGATAATAAAAAAATGTGGGTGCACTATCCCTTTAAAATATCAACATGTATAACCAACATATATCCATTTTGTTGTCATGTGACAGAAAAACTATAAAACAAGAAATTAAATCTCAAATAGAGTTCCTGTTGAACCGTATGAGTATTTGTCACTCTCTTAAAGTTATCAGACAATTTAACCTTTTTATAACATGGTTTTCAAATCATCTAAAAAGGTGCAAATAAATAAATTATGAAAAAATAAATTATAAACCACCAGAAATTCTATAGTGGTGCATCTGCATGAGTGTAGAGAGGTAAAACTACATTTGTCAATGCATCATAACCTGAATATATACCTGGTCTGTATAGGTCTAAATAGAAAGGGCTTGTGTGAAGGAGGTACACACGTAAGCTGTCTTAAGCCTGAACTGTTTCATTTAGGAATGTGTAATGCTCTTTTTTTCTTTCTTTTTTTGCCTCACTTATTGTATAGTGGGTTTTACACTCCTAAGGGAGACTAGGGTTGCATGGTGTGTATTAAAGTGTGTATTAATGGAGTAGTTCACTTCAAAAGGAAAATTACCCCATGATTTACACACCCTCAAGCCATCCTAGGTGTATATGACTTTCTTCTTTCAGACCAATACAATAGGAGTTATATTAATAAACACCCTGACGCTTTTGAGCTTTATAATGACAGTGGATTGCAACGATCAGTTTGAAGCTCAAAAAAGTGCATCCATCCATTATAAAGATGCTCAACACGGCTCCGGGGGGTTAATAAAAGCCTTCTGAAGCAAAGAGATGAGTTTGTGTGAGAAAAGTATTCATATTCAACACGTCACAAAGTAAAATTCTAGCTTCCCGTCCTTCTGCTTTTGTCCAAATAAATAACCCATGATGCGAAGTCCAGTGTGCTGTAGAGATCATTAAAGGCTTTGACTGGCTGTAACTGACGTCTGACTCATCCTGTCCAATTTTGATCCACAGGTGGAGCTGGCTTTGTGGGACACAGCAGGACAGGAAGACTATGATCGCCTGAGACCTCTGTCTTACCCAGACACAGATGTAATTCTCATGTGTTTCTCCATAGACAGTCCCGACAGTTTAGGTAATCATGTTTTCCAAGAAACCCAAAATCTGCTTTGTATTTGAATGTTGAGTCATTCTTATTTGTGTCAAGGCCATTCTTACTGGAAATACAATTCACTAAGTCATCAGTTCATGCAGGAAGTTCCTGTGTTTTGTCTTGAAGAGTCGAGGCGCATCATGATAACACTTGTGTCCATGACATCACTGTCCTTTATCTCCACCGGCTTCCCGAAAGGAACATCCCAGTTGTTTTCCTTGTTATAACAAATGTCGGGAAGCTTGAGCAAATGATATAAGTTTGTGTTTAAAAGTTATCACAGACATTTCTGAGATTGTTCAGAATTCAGTCACTTGATTCAGCAGAGTTCAAAAGATCAATATTATATATAAATAAATAAATAAACCAGTCATAATTCCCCCAGCAGTGAAATGTAATGGAACCACCAAACATGAATTACTTAATATCAATAATAGGATTGGATTTGTTGGGGCAAATCCCTTATTTCACTCACACTTTTTGGGGTCACATTTACATCATAAAACAAAGTTTTATAACACTATAGTATTATTTAACCTTTTGTCACCATTTTTCCTTCAAATTACAGTACCTACAAAGACTTTCTCGTTATATTATATTTATATTAAATGGCATGAATATGATAGTGGGCAATTGAATATAGCGCAGCATCGGTTTAATGTTTGTCGATCAGGTTTGTGAAACTAAATGTTTGTTATACAAAGTTTAAATGATATTAATGTGTATTTTCTGAATAATGAGAACGGTAAATGAGAAAGTATTGTAGTGTTTGGTTGTCTGTTACTAAAAATTTAACAGGTCGACCAAACAGCCGATGATGAAATTTAAAAAATGACAAATATCCATGATATATCTGCCTGTCGGCCACTAATTATATTATATTATCATTATTATATTATGTATTACTTTGTTTAAAAATAGTGTTTCCAGACTTGGAACTATGGATACAGTAATTTGTAAAAAAATTCAAATATACATGAACATTTTTTTCTACATATGTGTGTATATATTTTATATATTTATATATTATTGTTTTATTCATGTATATTTGAAAGTTTAGGTGAAAAATACACATACTTATATGTTTGTGTGTGTGTGTGTGTGTGTGTATTTATGTGTATATATATATATATGCACATATATAATTCATATACACATATATAATTCATTTATAATGTATATTTGAAAGTTTGTAAACTGTTTTTTTTATATGTATTATATAATTGCTAGGGCTGTCAAGCGATTAATCACTTTTAAAATAAAAGTTTGTGTGTACACAATATATGTGGGTGCACTGTGTATAATTATTTTATATATATGTATATATATATAAATACACATGCATGTATATTTAAGAAAAAAATATTATTTATATATAAAATATTTATATTTACATATCATACAAATTATATATAAATCTATATACAGTATATACATGAAAATATTACTTAAATATATACAAGCATGTGTGTGTATTTATATATATAAAATAATTATACACGGTGCACCCACATATATTATATAAACACAAACTTTTATTTTGGATGTGATTAATCATGATTAATTGTTTGACAGCCCTAATAATTGCATATTATTTTTTTCTTTTATTAAAGCTGCAGTCCGAAACTTTTGGTGCTCTAGTGGTTAATAAAGAGAACTGCATGCGTTGTGCGGAAGAACATTGTAGCCGGAGCTACAGGCACTGCTGGGTTACTCCAAAGCGGGACGACCCATGCCAGTCTAAAATAGTCCCGATATAAACACTTATTATAGGTAGACAGTAGCAATTCAAGATAAGACAAAAACACAATTAGGAAAATGGATGATGTTCTTGCTTATTATATACATTTTGTAAATTTTTAAAACAAAAAAGTTATGGACCGCAGCTTTAATTATTTCTGTGCATGATTATACTATAAAATTCAAATTTGTGTTAAAATGATATATCAATCTTGAATGTCTGTGATCTCATAGAGAATATCCCAGAAAAGTGGACGCCAGAGGTGAAGCACTTCTGCCCCAACGTTCCCATAATCCTCGTGGGCAATAAGAAAGATCTGCGGAACGACGAGCACACACGGAGAGAGCTGACTAAGATGAAGCAGGTGTGTTCCCGGGGCCTGCCGAATCACCACTATGGGGAGCCCCATTAAAAAGCTCTTAGCAGCCAGCATTACTGTCACTCCAGAAGGCCTGATCATTATCATTTGTCAAACCCCTCGTACTCAAGCGATCAGTCCAATCTCTAATAATCAATGACTGACGCTATCATGCCGCGCCCCTTAAATGATGTGTCAGCAGTAGTGTTCGGTTATCTGGGCAGATGGCCTAAGTTAAATCTATTCATTTGGTGAGCAGAATTGACGTTGCATGTCATAAGTCAAGCTTTAGCTGCAGCCGCGCGATTCTGACGGCCATCGTTCACACAGTTCAAACAGTAATTTGCTTCTAAATCTTATTGAATGTGATGATTCAGTTCCAACTCATCTGTTTCGCAGGAGCCGGTTAAACCTGAGGAGGGCAGAGACATGGCCAACCGTATTAGCGCCTTTGGATACCTGGAATGCTCAGCCAAGACTAAGGAGGGCGTGAGGGAGGTATTCGAAATGGCCACCAGGGCGGCGCTGCAAGTCCGCAAGAGGAAGAAGAGGAATGGGTGCTTGCTGTTGTAAGAGAACTTTCCGGTCTTTTTCCAGAATGATCTCCCCGCGCTGAACAAGAAATACCAAACTCCACACAAAAAAAATGTTTTTGACCAAACAAACATAAATACACTGGACTGTATGTCACATTTCACGCAAACCAACAGGGGGGAAATGGAGGAAAGTAAACAGAAAAATATGCATTAAATGGACAGAAAGGCAGGTTAGATCAAAATATATCTATGTCACTATATATCTTGATTTAGTTTTTCTCTATGGCACAATGTTTTTCGGAAATTTCCAGTTTCTACTATACGGATGACGTCAGTCACAACGTTCTTGTATTTTTGCATATTTATCCATTGACCATTATACTCTGGTGAAAACATCTTCATATTATTGTAATAGAAACGAATTTAACCACGTAGAAATCTCTTAATAGCACAGAATTTGGTAATGAAAACCAGTGCCTTCATGATCATTCCCTCCACAATTTGAATGTAAAGTGTGTGTTTTGAGCTTCTCTGTGTCTTCTACAGTACACAATTTTATAGTAGTTACTCCTATGAGCCAATTAAATGTATTTAAAAATGCTAAATCTCCAGTAATGTTGAGTATATAGCTTTCATTGCTCAAATAAATATCAATTACATGTAATTCGGAGGCTCAGTCAGGTCTAAAACCAACCTGGAGCGTGACGTTTGTCGTTTTTGTCCGCCACACAGGCATAAACACACACATGTGCACATGGACTGAGCTCTATAGATATTAAACTGGTTGAACCTGACTCAAATATTTAGGCTGAGCTCATGCCGTCATATGATCTGACTGTATTGTCCTCCTCACACATGCTTGAGTATTGTTACTGAAAATATTACATTTAAGGTGCGATCACTTTAGAAGGTGTCTAGCGTTGCGAAACGTCAAATAAATTCACAAACTGATGATTGTTAACAAATGTATATTAGTTGGAAAAGGCCTTGAGTGCCTTTCCAGTTCCCACAGAATTGTGTGCCTTTAGTTATCAGTCTGTAATGCGTTCGGGTGGAGATGAGATGAACCGAACGGTTATGTGCATGCATGCGTTTGGTCACGATCATTGTTGTAATGTTGCATGCCAGTAATCATGATGTGTTCGGATCATTCGAAACCTTAGCTAATCACGCCGTTGTGCTTCTAGAAGAGCTGTAGCTTTTATTAACTGGTGTAGAATCCATACTGGTGATGTCACTTCCGCTACTGTCTGCTGCTGGTGAGATGAGATGTCTGACATGAGGTAAATTATCAATGCTACATAAATCCAGCCACATGTTTCCTGTCTGTGTTGACTTTGAACGAGTGTTTAATTCATTAGCGTGGTGGAGCTCTGTTTCAATCTGGTCTGATATTGTAAAATAGGAAATTCACAAAAACAATTAAGAATGTGTTTTGGGTCATATATCTATGAAGGACTAAAAATGACAAAAGGAAAAATAAATAAATAAATGTAGAAATAAATAAATGCAGAAATATAGTGAAAATAAATACATGTTGATAATATAAATGCTATTTAAGTATTTTTACATTATTTATGCATTTATATATATATCTACATTTTATTTATTTATACATTTATGTATTTCCACATTTATTTATTTATTTATTTATGTATTTCCACATTTATTTTTCCCTGCGCCTGTATGCTAATTGAGTCTGAAGCAGGATTGGTTAGAGCGATGTGATCAAATCTACTACTACTGCCTTGATTTCACTGGTACGAGGAAGCCTACTCTGTAATGCTGAGTTTAGCTATTTTGAGTTTTATGTAGCCTGGATGGAGACTTTTGTTGAAGCAAATGCTAATGATTTCAAATGGGAACGTTTCTGACCTGACTGCCATGCTGAAAATGGACGATCCACAGTTAAGCACCGCCTGACTCATTACCATAGCTCATTATCATAGATTGTATTACACTGTACACACTAGGGCTGTCAAACAATTAATTGCATCCAAAATAAATTTTTGTTTACATAATATAAGTGGGTGCACTGTGTATAATTATTTTGTATATGTATAAATACACACACATGCATGTATATTTAAAAAGAAAATTATATATAAAATATTTATATATAATATAAAGCATAATAAATCTATATACATGAAAATATTTCTTAAATATATACAAGCATGTGTGTATTTATATATATATATATATATATATATGAAAAGTTCAGATGCAAAAGCCTCTAAATGCCATTTGAAATTTTCTTCTTTAATGATGATTTTTATCAAACTTGTATATTTAAGTTCAGTAATTTCACTTAAATAACAATTAATAGGTAATTATCATTGCCATTTAAGTGAAATCACTGAACTTAAATATACAAGCTTGATAAAAATCATCATTAAAGAAGAAAATTTCAAATGGCATTTAGAGGCTTTTGCATCTGAACTCTTCATATATTAATTATACACAGTGCACCTACATATATTATGCTGACAGCCCTAGTACAAACTAGTCGCAGCATTCACTCAATTAGCATACAAGCGCAGTAAAAGAAATGTGGAAATACATAAATAAATAAATGTAGAAATGTAAAAATACATAAATAAATAAATGTAGAAATATATAAATAAATAAATACATAAATGTATAAATACGTAAATAAATACATGTATAAATGCACAAAAAAGAAATAAATACATGTAAAAATACAGAAATAGCCATTTATATTACAAAAATCTTTATTTTTTTTCATTTTATTTCTGCATTTATTTATTTCTACTTTTATTTATTTTTCCTTTTTTTATTTTTAGTCCTTCATATATATCAGCTAAAAATTAAATACAAAAATATAGTTTGCATTAAGAAAATAAAAATATTTGGGTGGAAATTTAATATTTAAATTTAATTTAATGTTATACATATATCATTAAAAATTTAAATATAGAATTTATGATTCTACATTTTTTTAATGCTACACACACACACACACACACACACACATATACAGTATATATATATATATATATATATATATATACTGTATATATATATATATATATATATATATATATATATATATATGGCTATATATACACTTTGTATATATATATATATATATATATATATATATATATATATATGGTTTATTTTAAGGTGAAATATGACCCAGGCATTTCTTTGTGAGGCTCATCGAAAAAGAGTGAGAAAATATCTTTCTTGTGGTGTTTTATGTTTAGGTCCATCAGAAGTGCACAGATGGTTAAAATAATAAGCATCTGTATAATTCTTGAACGCATGGAACACTATGCCATGGATTTTAATTTATTAAACAGGGCATTATTGAAATACTGACTGCAATGCACTGAATGCACAAGGAACATCCCATTAGACTACATACAAACTACACACTACTCACAAATAAAGGAGGAACTTGGTCTTAATCTTTTTTTAAAGTACTAATTTGTGGAGTACATCCTCGACGCAGGTGTGAGAATAGACCCATGATCTTTGTGAAGTCATTCTCAGCATGAGGAAAAGACTTCAGCAACCAGTCTCTGAGATCAACCTGCTGTGTTCATATGGTCTCCTTTTTTTCTGGACGTATTCAATTTGATTTATTAATCCAGATTTTTATGAGTGCTCATAGTAACAATGCTTTGTAAACGGGACTAGTGGTAGTTGTTTGAATGAAGTGAAACCAACTTATGTTAATAAACTATTTTTTCGAAACAAAAAACGTTGCACTCGTTTTCTTTTGTGCGAAATGACATGCAATGATAAGTCCATCGTACAAATGTTGCGTAATTTACTGTTGAAAAATAATTTGCCACGTATTTTCTGCCCTTTTTTTCCAAGTACAATCATAACATATACAAAACAATACCACAACAAAATAGTAGCCATAAAGTCATGCATTCCTGAAAATATTCTTAATGCCATAATATAAAACCCATTTCTTTAAACAAAAAGTTTCTCTAAAAATAAAAAAGTTCAAGATATATATATTGCCATAATTTGCAATTACATATTGACATAAATTTCAGAACTGGTTTATATTTTTTGTTTTTAATAGCCATTTTAAAAATCTACTTGCTGGAAACACTGTTTCAATGAATTTGAAATGAGTAAATAGTGCATTGTTGGAAACAAAATAAAGCGCTTTGAATGAAAGAAATGAAGACTTAATAAAGAATATTGATTAGTAAAAGTGATATTGCGACTGAACTTTGATCTACATCAGTTTGCATAAGGGCTAAAATCTCCAGTAGTATATAAATGGACTGTTTTGAAATGTTTCATAATTTCTGAAATTATAAAATGAATCAGTCTGCTATGACAAATCAACACTGCTTTAATGATAAAAAAAAAAAAAGCGATTTCACATTTTCCCGAGATGTAAACTGTTGTGAATCTGGTCCTCATTGTTCAGCTCTCCACTCCGGGTGCACATGCTGCTGTAGTGGACTCTCGTCCGCATCTAGAAATGAACACGCAATGAGTCATACGAGCACATAATACACTCACACTTCGGGTCTGGATGTGTTATGTAAGCTTGCCTACCTTCAGAGCTGATTTTTAAAGATGCCAGACGGCTGACCACATCCTCCTCTCCTTCAGCATCTTTGTAGTCGAAGCCAGTGTTGCCCTGCTCCAGCTCACAGTACCGGATAAACCTACACAAATAATAATTGCACACTAATAAACTACAGCATACAGTGTGGAACAGATTAAGGGATAGTTCACCCCAAAATGAAAATTACTCACCCTCATGTCGTTTCAAACCCGTAAGACTTTCGTTCAACCTCTGAACACAAACTACCACTCTGATGCTTTAAAAAGTTCATAAATGTAATCCATATGAATTGAGTGGTTTAGTCTAAATCTTCTAAAGAAAGAAGCATTATCGCTTTATGATAAACAGATTGAATTTAGGCTTTTATTCACATATAAACATTCATCAACTCACACATCAGTTGTGGTAAACGGAAGCTCAAGCTTGTTCACTTGACATGCGAGAACCAATGAGGTTCATTCTCGTGTTACGCAGCACGTTTGAGCTCCAGTTTATATTTGCTGATCAATGTCTATACGTGAATAATAGCCTAAATCTGTTTATTATATAAAGTGATCAAGTCTCTTCAGAAAATTTGTCAAAGTGGTAGTTGCGTAACTGTCAATGGAGGGACAGAAAGCTCTCAGATTTAATCAAAAATATCTTCATTTGTGTTCCGAAGATAAACTAAAGTCTTACGGGTTTAGAACGACATGAGGATGAGTAATTAATGACATGATGTTTTGCATTAGAAATACTAATATGGTATGTTATAAACAAAGCTGGCAGCCAATCAGATTGAAGCTTGCTGTTCAAAATGGTCTGCTATCATGCCATTAAAGATTGGGACTAGTTGCCATGGGGTTACCATAACTAGGGTCTTACCTCTGCCAAGTAGGATCCTTGCTTAGGATAACTGGGTTTCCCACCACAATGAGCAGGGCTTTGGCTCTCGTCATGGCCACATTAAACCTCTGTGGGAAACAGAAAGCGTTTACTACAGGATGGCATCATTTCTCTAAACTAAGTCCAAACAGATGGTCAGAAAATGCATTAGACGTCTTTTCCTCATTTTTCCATGATTACAAGCTTCTGTGATAAACTTTGTAACTTTTACTCATGCTAAAACAACCGGTATTAGATTCCACAAATGCCCATAGTTGTTCAAAAGTTTAGGGTTGGTTAACTTGGTTTTTTGGGGGGTTTTTTTTAGAACGAAGTGAATACTTTTATTCAGCAAGGATGCATGTAATGATCAAAAGTGACAATAACAACCTTTACAATGTTACAAAAAAATTCCAATCCACATAAATGCTGTTGTTTTGAACTTTCTATTAAATTGTTTTTAACATTGATTATAATAATAAATGTTTCTTGAGCAGCTAATCAGCATGCAAGGATCATGTGACACTGAAGACCGGAAAATTCAGCTTTGTCGTCACAATAATAAACAACATTTTAAAGATATTAAGAATAAAAAACCCTGTCATTTTAAATTGTACTTTTATTGTATTTTTGATCAATTAATTGTAGCCCTAGTAAGTGTATAAGAGACTATTTCAAACCCAAACTTTTGTATGGTTGTGTGGTTTAGTCCAGTAAAAATGGCTACTCATCCAATAGAGATTAAGTATATACACCTTCTCATTTGAGAGGAAGCCAATGTTGAAGTCTTGGTCCATCTGGACATAGTTGACGCTACTACGGACAGTAGAAACTATGATGACTTTTCTCTCTTGACCCTGAAACTCTTCCACTGACCCCACCTGCAAAAGTCATATAATAAAGAAATCACTTATTCTGAGTTCAGAGCGATTTGAGGGGAAAAGAAAGAGGAAATTCACATGCAAACCTTGATTTCTTTCCACTTGTGTAACTCCGTCACAGTGTTCAGAGCTTTCCGAATTTTTTCCACCTAAAATTAATGAAAAACCTTTTGTTAAAAGGTAAAGATGGGTTTGAACTTTTTTTTGCTCCAAATTTTGTCATTTTTCATTGGTAATAGAATACATTTTCTATAACCAAAAAAAAATTCCTACATTTTTTTCTAAGCTAATTTTACAACAGTGCTTTCTTAGTCTTGCCTGTTTCCTGTAAGGAGCGATAATGCCAATGTCATTGGCGCTGAGTTTTGGCAGCCCCTTCTTGCCCTGTGTTTCCATGAGCTTGTTGAGGTAGCTGACGATGACCTCGATCTCTGTCACGTTGAAGAATGAAGGACTGTTGGCCTCTCTTTCGTCTTTCCCCATCACTCCATGAAACACAACAGGAAATCCCTGTTCATCACAGAAACAAGAAAAGTGCTTTATCAATTCATTGTGCAATATTTGCAGCTTCCCATTTTCACCTTTTTTAAAAATCTGATCTGTATCTCCCAAAAGAGTCTGCAAGTTCTGTCGTTAGTAGTTCCAACAAACATACGCAAACAGCATCACAAACTGCTCTTGGGCACAATATGCAAGCTATAAAAGTCAATGGCTCAAATTACCAACATTCTTCAAAATATCTTTTGTGTTCAGGTTTGGCACAACATAAGGGGGAGTAAATGATGACAGAATTTTCATTTTTGGGTGAACTATCCCTTTATTGACTGCCCTATATTGTAGAAGTAACAGTCGTAACTAGCTAATTAGTTTAAAGGAGTAGCTCACTTTTCAAACTTTTCACCCCCATGTCATCCAAGATGTCCACGTCTTTCTTTCTTCAGTCGAAAAGAAATGAAGGTTTTTGATGAAAACATTCCAGGATTTTTCTCCATATAATGGACTTCAATGGACTCCAACAGTTTCAAGGTCCAAATGACCGCCATTGCAACTTCAAAGAGCTTTAAACGATTCCAGATGATGAATAAGGGTCTTATCAAGCAAAACGATCTGGCATTTCAAAAAAAAAAAATTATAAAAAAGCTCGCCTTGCTCTGTTCTGTGATGCACGTTCGTGACTCTCCTGTTCGAACTCGTTCATCAAAACGAACAAATCGAAATCAAATCAAAAAACAATTGAATGAACGAAATGACTCGGAAAAAGATTCGTTCATTTTGACTTTTTTATTTATTTTTGAAATGACCGATCGTTTCGCTAGATCTTTTCGACTGAAGAAAGAAAGAGTCATCTGTATGACAGATCAAAATAATTGTATTAGCTGCATTCTTGTTTTTAGCGAGGGAGAGAGAGAGAGAAGCAACGCGCATGGAGCGGAAAGGGCTTGAATGAAGCATTTTGGGCTCTAAAAACTATAATAGATATAGCTCTGAAAGATCATAACCATAAACGAGTGCTTGTGGGAAAGCCCAGCACATTTCTTTACTTCTTACATCTTCGTCAGACAAATGAGCTTTTCTACAGCGGTCTGGTACCTCTTTAGGGAGATGCTCCCAGCGACAGAAGGCCTCACGCTCCATCTGGTTTGCAAACACCTGCAGCTCATTCTCATAGAAGAGCTCGTTGGGGATCTTGAGGATGGCGGGATGAGACCTGGGATGGGATGAGAATAACTCAACTATAAGTCATCCGTCAACACTTATGACATCAAATATTGATGGGAGAAAAAAATACCCCATCGGTACCTGTAGTTGCGGAGAAGTTTGGTGACGAAGCGGCTGTCATATCCAGAATGACCATCCTGGCTCTTCTGATAGAGAGGGTTGTGTTTCATTAGCCTCTCCAGGAGGGACTGACCTGTTTAATATCAAACGATATCTGTTAGGACCGAAATTTTAGTGAGTTAAAGAAGAAACAACCAATGTAAATATATAAAGGAAATCATGAACAATATTTTGAGTACCCAGTCCGTGTAGTTGTGCCAGTGGAGATCTCAAAACAGGGCCCAACTGCTGCGGGTCTCCGGCCAAAACCAGCTGGCCCTCCTCAGGGTAAAGCAAACCTTGGGCACAGAGAGCGAACGCAATGTAGAAATAAACAATCTGTTTATCTGTTTGTGTTCCAATGCACGTTCTCATTCTCCTCTCCCAACCCTTCCTCCTTTACCCGCAATCCCGATGATGCACTCAGGCTCCACGGCTTGTCCAGCCTCATCTATGAAAATGTGTGTGAAGTGACCCTTAGGAAAACCTCCTGACACGAGCCTGAAGAGCACACAAATATATATACATGTTTAGCCCTCACAGCAGAACATCCTAGCTAGTATTAGGTAAGGGTGACAGAGAATATGACAGTACCTTCCAGAGGTGACCAGTGTAACCACAATGACAGTGTAGTTCATCAAAGCCTTTTGAGATGGGAGCAAGAAGCTGTCCTGATCTTTATTCCAGTTACTGTGTTTCTGTAGGAATGGATATTTAGGAATACATCTTCTGTTTTTTTATATAGTTAAATATTATAGGTTAGTATGATAAATATAACACACATTTATTAATATAAATATTTCAAATAGTACATAGTTAATAGTAAATTAAATAGTATATAGTTAAATAATATATAGTTAAATATTATAGGGAAGAGTATTATAAATATATATTCCTTCATATATATATATAGAACATATTTATAAACCTTTTATTCATATTAAATATTTAATAATTTTGGTAATTTTAATATATATAAATAATATATTTCCTTAACTATATATAGGAAACTATATATAGTTAAGAATGATTATTAAAAAAAACTAGAAAAATTATAAAATTATATATACACTGTACATATTTTTAACAATAAATTATTAATATTAACATTTGTCAATCCTGAAACAAACTGAATTGCATTGTATTCTGCACAGTGTACTTTAGTTTCCATCTGCATATTCCATGTATACAGGACATTTGTGTACGATACATACATCCTTCAAACAGTACGAGATGGTCCTCGTACCTGGTCCTCATAGAACATGAAATCCATGGAGAGGAGTCGGATCCTTACATATACCTAAACCTACCCAACTCCGCCCCCTGATCCCTAAACCCACACCTAAACCTACCCAACTCCGCCCCTGATCTCTAAACCCACACCTAAACCTACCCATCTCCGCCCCTGATCCCTAAACCCACACCTAAACCTACCAAACTCCACCCCTCAGATCTGGATCCAACTCCGCCCCCTGGATCTTGTGTACTGCAATAAGGTGCTAGTGAACAGTACGAGAAGAATGGTAGTATGCCATTCCGGATATACCCCGTGCATATGTCTTACCAGCAGTTTCTGCGGTACAGTGCGTGGGTCTCTACTGGGGGCATACAGTCGGTACAGGCGATGGGCATCCACATATCCTAATAGCCTCTCAAACAGGAGGTCACAGGCACTGTTTGAGGGAGCACAGGCCAGGATATGGGTCGTGGCTTTTGACTTATTCACCTAATGCAACAATCAAACACACATGAGAGTCACATAGATGTTTAATAACACATGAAGTAGTTGTAATGAATGCCTTTACCTGCTTTATGGCTTCCACTACTGTGACAGTTTTTCCTGTACCCGGGGGTCCGAAGATCAAGTATGGTGCTGGTTTGGATGTGCCTGACAGGATGTGTTGCACTGCCGCCTTCTGCTCAGGGTTGTTCTCTAAATCTTTGTTGAACATCCTGGAGGATGAACACAATTAGATTTTATGAGAAGAAAAAAACACACACACATACAGTGGGGGTCAAAAGTCTGAGACCACTATATATATTGTTTGTGTTCCTATCTTATTGACATCAAGGACGAAATTCCTAACACATGTGCGGATAGCTGTCTATGTATGTGTATGTGTGTAGACCTGAGGTTTGGTAGTGCAGTGTGTCCAATGCCCTTATCAGAGGGAAACATCACATCGCCCAGTTTGTGCTTGGCAGCGAGCTCCACCGCCCTGTGCTGAAGATTCAAGGGGAAGCGATTGATGTTGAACTCCACATCAAACTTCATGTTGTTGACAAACTTCTGGAGAAGCCTACAAACACAAAACCAAAGGAGGAACCCCCAATACAGTAAAACTGCACATTTTAGAGAGGCCAGCCTAAGGCACACCTGTGCAATAATCATAACTGTCAGCATCTTGATATGCCAGGTGGATGGAGTGCTCACTAACACAGATTTAGACAGATTTGTGAACAATATTTTAAGAGAAATAGGCCTTTTGTGTGTAAAAGTCTTAGATCTTTGAGTTGAAAAATGAAAAATGTGGCAAAAACAAGTGTTGTGTTTATAATTTTGTTCAGTGTGTATTGGTGTCTCTCAATTTTAAAAAACTGATGAAAGAAATATCATATTTAATAATATAATATTATTATATTTCCTTCTTCTATACAATTTATTCCTGTGATGAGAAAGCTGAATTTTCAGTCTTCAGTGTCACATGATCCTTTAGAAATCATTATAATATGCTGTTTTTCTGCTCAAGAAACATTTCTCATTAATATCAATATTGAAAGCTGTTGTGCTGCTAATATTTTAGTGGGGACCACAATACACTCTTTTTCAGGATTCTTTGATGAACAGAAAGTAAAAAAAACAGCATTTATTGAAATTTATTGAAAGTTTTTTGTATTATAGCAATGTAGTGCATTCTTGTTAAAAAGTACTAATTTCTTCAAAAAAAAAATATATATAAATACAATTGATCTGAGATTTATTTAGTAATTTAGCAATTCAATATATTTTTTTAAATATATTATTAATTATAATATTTATAACACCAGTGCTTTAAAAAAATATTTCACAATGCACCTACTATCTAAGGAAGCTATGTATGTTAACAGTGTTTGTAATAGTACATATTTCTTACTTTTTTGAGAAGCCGAGTTTAACTCTCTCAAGTTCTACACGATGGACATAGCCTTCATAGACTGTGACGGGCTGGTTCTTGTCCTTTGACACAGACGCGTTCAGTTTATCTCCTCGCAGAACGGACGGTCTGTTCTCTGCCACCCCTGGTACCTGAGATAAAGAGATGAAGTCATTATAAAAAAGATTCTGATTGACATCATGATATCTGTAGTAACATCCGACATAAACAAGACAACACATTTGGCGATCATTTTGCTTCTCACTCACTTTGAGAACGAGCAACCTTTTGTTTTCTTTGTCGAGGGTCATGGTCTTGCCAGAGAGATCATACTTCCTGATGTCCACCTCCATCTGAATCTCTTCCAGGTATAGGAGGAGGTGAAAGCGCTCAGTGTAGTTCTTCATGCAGAGCGGAGTGTCCAGCACTCGCCTGAGAACATACAGATAAGACCAATGCACACTCAGAAAGAGAGAGAGCTGTGTTTTCAACACAATTTCTTTGTTGTAAAAGAGTCCATGCTTGCCTCACTCTGGGTAGTTGCTGTCTTACTGAGGGTGATAGGCGCTCGGAGTCCTCCAGCTTGTGTTTGGCCAACTCCTTCAAGTAGGCTGGGTAACTGTATGTTTTCAACTTCACCATAATCGCCAGATCATGTTTGATGAAACTATAAAAACAAAATGGGAAGACGAGTGATACAACAACACAGAATCTGCTTAGCATTCTAGGAAGTGAGCTACTACTAGTATGCTAAAAGGTAGATAGAAAAGATAAATGACAAACAGAAACATATAGACGGATACAAAGAACATAGACATGCTATAAACAGACATGGATGGATGGATGGATGGATATACAAACAGACTACAGATGATGGATTGATAATGGATGGACAGACAGACATATATAGACCAATACATAGAAGATGGATGGACAGACAGACAGACAGACAGACAGACAGACAGACAATAGATAGATAGATAGATAGATAGATAGATAGATAGATAGATAGATAGATAGATAGATAGATAGATAGATAGATAGATAGATAGATAGATAGATAGATAGATAGATAGATAGATAGATAGATAGATAGATACATAGAAGACATAAAGATGGATGGTTGGATGAAAGATGGATGGACATACAGACACATATAGACGAATACATAGAAGACATATGGATTGATGAATGATAGATGGACAGACAGACACATAGATGAATTTATAGATAGATAGATAGATGGACGGACAGACAGACAGACAGACAGACAGACAGACAGACAGACAGACAGACAGACAGACAGACAGACAGACAGACAGACAGACAGACAGACAGATAGATAGATAGATAGATAGATAGATAGATAGATAGATAGATAGATAGATAGATAGATAGATAGATCTAACCTCTCAGGTGGGACCCCTTCTTCCACAATCCTGTTCTCTGAGCGGAGTCGTCTGTTCTGTTTGGGGTTATACGGGCTCTCTGGGCCCAATGTTTCAGCTAGTCCAGTCTGAACCACTGCCTCCAGTTCCCGGACTATGCAGAAGGGCTTAGCAGGACCTGGAGGATCCGCCTCTGGACAGAACTCAAAGTACATGGTAGCTGGAAAGTGTCCGTGATGGTGGATGTTGTAATGCACTTCAACAACATAATTCTCACCTAGCAGGAAGACATTAATGTGGCATTTCTGTGAGCATCTGACAACATATACATTTTCATTTGGTCTATCTATCTATCTATCTATCTATCTATCTATCTATCTATCTATCTATCTATCTATCTATCTATCTATCTATCTATCAGATCACGGTCTCAAAGTTTTTCTCACCTGGACAGAGGAGAAGAGGAGAAACACGGTTCACTCTCCTCTTATCCACGAGAGTAAAGCAGCGCATCTTGTGCAAGGCTGTGTAGTAAGTGAAGTAGACGCAGCTCTCGCCCCGGTTTACGATGTGAAACTTCACCACGGACAGCTTCCCCAGCTCCTTGATGATGAACATTACCTTCCCTTTAGTGGCTTTGGGGTCAGAGGTTATTTCAACACCTCCTTTGTCTTTGATGAGCTCAGCTCTAAAACAAAGACACATCTAACAATGAGTTTCAAAAGGAAAATGTGCCATTGAGAAGGGAAGTCTGTGATTATCTTCACATTATTAATTAATTATAGATTTAAAGTTGATTTTATTTTTCCTAGACAGACAAAAACAGGCAGATTTATATCTCTGAGGATCACCGTTTCACTCTGAGTTTGTTGAGGATTTCTGAAGCGAGCTTCTTCTTAGGGGTCAGGACAGGCTTAGTGATAGGCGGAGATGAGGAAGAGGATGCTGGGACAGAATCTGTGGCTGGCATGTTGGTGTTCTGCTGTGTGAAGGACTTCCACTGATCGCAGTAGTACACGCGCACCTGTCAGGAGGAGAAGAGACGAGAGATGAAACCGCGATGATTTATTTTATTTGCTTAAAAATCTAATCGAAATGGCTTGATGCGGAAGTTAAGTAGTTTGTCACATTTATGAGTACACTAGAAGATCTCAAAGCTTACAGAAATGGACCCAAAGACACAAAATATGATCATTTAAGTTCTCACCTTTGGTTTTCCGTGAAACACAACTTTCCCATGGCTTGTAGAAGCTTTGTGGAAAAATTTTAAGGCATTGATCACCTTGGAAAATGAGGGTTCGTTTCTTCCATCCCTGAAAAACAAACAATCACATGCAACAGCCTGGAAATCAATTGCTTTAAAAAAAAAAAAAACATGACAGTATTATCATACACAAACGAAAGGATTATATACAAAACACACTTATTACGAAGACAAAATAAAGCAAAACTTGACATGAATTAATAGCATAAAATAGATGAGTAAGACTCTGTTGACTATGAGTCACTGCACAAACCTTTTAAACTCAAAGTTGTAAATATCCCGAAGTTCGTTTATGTCTGTTTTCGAGATCCTCTGCCCTAGAAACTCGAGAAAATCAAGCCCCACTTCGTATGATGTTCTGAGCGAAGGCATTGTGCTGTTATTTATATGTCAGTAGTTTATGTTTTGGATGTTGTCTGGTCTAGGCGATTCCGGAATCGAAACTGAGTGTATGCAGTGACCAAGTAAGGGTACATCTACAAATTTCCGCACTAATGAGCATTGATATTTTCTTCACTATTTAAATAATACAATTGACTGCTAAAAAAGGAACCAGTCCATAAACATCGAAGAGAGACTATTTTTGTTTTTAGCTTATATGTCGTATTCACTGGTCAATATAGGTGTAAATAAAATTCAATAATGAGAAACACTCTTTTGCGACACTGCCTAAAACAGTGGCATTACATAACATCCATGATGGACGGAGCGACCCTTTTCATTGATAGTTAATAACCTGGATGGGGCTATTTAATTCAAAACTCAATCAAGATTGGTAGATCTTGATTTTAGAAACTGGGCTTGTTCATTTCCGTCAAATCAGGGAAACACGTTATTCCAGTAGGCATTAGTATATAACCAAATATGGCTTGATACTAATAGAAATATAGACATGATTAAATATGAACAATTAAAGCAAGGTATGATAGTACAGTACAAATTAAAACAATCAATTAATTAAACATTTGGTATATCATAGCCTAATTATAGAAACAAGACGTGTTTATTTATTTTATAAACTTGTATATTTGGGTATTTCAAGCTTTTTCAATATTTGGTAAAAGTACAGACATTAAAACAGGCTACAAAAAATGAAACAAAAGTAATCTTCTACAGGTTATATGCTTGGATAATACTGTAAATGGCTATTTCGCTTAAAACGTGAATGACAACTTTTTTTACTGAATCAAAGCATAAAATAAATAAAGTAAACTAATATTGTTTTGCTAAAACGTTTTTGCTAATCTATTTTTCTTTAAAGCTTATTTGACACACAGAGTGCAATAAACAAACTTCAATAGCTAAACATAACGTTGAGTAGGCAAATATTAATTTTTTTAACTCTTTTGTCATGTTTTCGATTGTTTTCCCGTGGTGCACTTTGACAGGGCAGGTCCAATTGAGCCAAGATGGCGGACTTTGAGGAACAGCTTTCCGACGAGGAGAAGGTATAAGATAATCTATTCAGGGTCCCTGATTTATCTTCCCTTGACTGTTATTAGTATATGTACACCTTTTATACACTCGTGAACATGTCATATATGTTATTATGCACATTGTGTGTTTTAAAGTCTATAAAATCCGCGATGAAGAGTGTGCTAAGGAAGCTAGCAGGCTAACTGAAACTCGATCTAATCGAAGATCGCACTCTCAGAGACGCTAGACTGTGTTAGGTGACTGAGATTACAGATTAATTAAATTTTTTACGTGTTGAAAGTGTATTCTATTAGATAATGGTAGTGGTTTCACATCAAAATTGGAAGTATTGCTGAGTTTGCGGACTATTAGTAGAGGCTGATTGATTGCTGAGGTATCTAAAAAGGGGGTAAAATAACTCCGACAACATTAACAATGTATATATTGTATATAACAACACGTATATTTACAGTAATGCACTTTTTATTCTTTGTCATATAACTTAGCATTTTGTGACAGCCAAGTGTCGTATAACAAACTTATTTTAGATCACTGTTGCTGTACATGTATATTTGTTTCTAATCTTATCGCATGTATGCATGGCTTCATTTCATTTGCCGTTTTGGGTTTATGTGCTGACTGAGACCTGACCAAGGGGAAGTTCTTTCCTTGCACTGAAACAGGGGCGCAACCTCTGCTCTGGTCTTGTTTGTATTCTCAGCTGAGTGTTGGTGACCCAGCCCTCTTTCTGCATGCTCTTACATGCGCGCTCTTCCGGTCTCACGCTCTCTCCCTCTGCCACCGAGCCGACGCGAGTCACGGGCTGTTCTTATGTAGGAACTCGCCCCTCCACCTCTTCAAATGATAAGCTGTCCAGTCGTGTTGAGGCCAGTTTAAGTAGGAAAGAAGCATTTCAGAAATGCTTAGATGTGGAAAGCTTGTTGCAGCTGCAAACTGCTGAAGAGTAGCGTAGATGTGATTTTTAGATACCCCTGATATGTTGTCTAACATCCGTGAGAACTAAAGATTGCCTAACTTATCCTGTACTTGAGGGCACGGTTTTTTATGTAAACAAAAAAAGATGATTTTTTTTTTTTATATATATATATAGAAATTATTAGTTATAAGTATAGGATTATCGTGTTGAACACCCTATTTTAGTATGCTTTGAAATCTTAAAGGGATAGTTCACCTCAAAATGAAAGTTCTGTCATTAATTTCTCACCTTCATGCGGTGAGAAATTCTGAATGCAAATGAAGATCCTTTTAATGAAATCTGAGAGATTTCTGTCCCTCCATTGACAGCTACACAACTACCACTTTGACGCTTCAAAAGGTTCATAAAGAGATTGTTAAACGTGGTTTAGTCCAAAATTTCTGAAAAGACTCGATAGCTTTATATGATAAACAGATTGAATTTAGCCTTTTATCTACATATAAACTTTCATCAACTCACACATCAGTTGTGGTAAAGCTCAAGCTTGTTCGCTTGACATGCGAGAACCAATGAGGTTCATTGTCGTGCATCAAGCGTATTTGGTTGAGCTTCTGTTTATGTTTGCTGATCATTGTTTGTATGTGAATAATAACCTAAATCTGTTTAAAGCGAATAAGTCTTTTCAGAAAATTGTCTAAACTGCTTTATTCAAATGGATCAGTTTTACGATCTCTTTATGAACTTTTTGAAGCGTCAAAGTGGTAGTTGCGTAGCCTTCAATGGAGGGAAAGAAAGCTCTCAGATTTCATTAAAAAGATCTTCATTTGTGTTCAAAAGATGAACAAAAGTCTTACGGGTTTGGAATGACATGATGAATGCGGGTAATTATATTTATATTTAATGAAATTTTCCATTTTTTGGATGAACTATCCCTTTAAAATGTTAGTTTTTAAAGCAGTTGTATGGGAATTGGTTGCTTCTTCCAATTAAAAGTGTGAGGAAGATGGAGAATTCAACCACAAAAAAACTTTATTGTAGTTTACCAGTGGAAAACAGGCTGTTTTTTTTTATATGTTATGAGTAATTTGTAGATTTCCATTAATGACAAGAATTCATATTCTGCTGAAATCTGAGGCTGATTTGGCACTTTGGTTGTACAATAGTACAAAATAAAGTGCTAGCCTATATAAAAACTTAATTCATTCATTCTTTATATTGTGTGTGTGGGACAGTTAACTCAATTTACAATAATGTTAAGAGTTAGAGTTAACTCATCTACAATAATGCATTCATTTGCCTGTCAGTAATAAAGGTTATTAAACTTTTTTAAACATGTGATTGGACAATGAAACCATAAACACCAAATTATAATTTTGTTTTCTTTCAGAAAATGTGCACACATTTATTTCTACATACAGATCAAATGTAGGTTTTAGAAATGCTGTCATGCAAGAGAACAACCCAGGGGAACCCAATCAGAACAACCATCAGTAAAACGTCAAGATCAGGCATGATTTTGTTGCAATATTTTAGCTTATTTTAGGCATCCTAGATAACTTCTACACTTTCAATAGAATTGAAAGTTATTATATAATGTGTAAGTTGACATATTTTCTTCATGGTTTGCATGTGTTTAATCATTCTTACAATTTGGATTTGAACCATTGCATTTCCAAATAACATAACCAAATGTATTTTATCTCAGTTAATTGTGGACAAAACAAACTCAACTGGTGTTTTTTACAGTATTTGTTTGTTAGTCTGAAGACAGACCGTAGTGGTTTCCACTGGAATGAGTCCAGAATGGGTGTCGGAGCAGGACTAGGTGTCACTGCCTGGCCCATAATGCTTACATGTGCACTGCTAAGAAAAGCCTCATCCCTTCTAAGGAGTGACCCGATGTGGGCACAGTGTGTTACTAAGGCACCATTTGACCTGTTTTCAAAGGAAGTGAATAACTGATAAGTGTTTTTTGTGGCTCTTAGAGTCTATATATGCACAACAACACCCCAACTATTCTCGAAAATGACGTTTTTCTTTTTTTGAGTTTTTCTGGAAGCTTAGGGTTTGAATAAACACTCGACATGAATTGTGCATGTGTATGCGTTATACAACGCTTGCAACTTTCTTCATAAGTTTTACTTTTCTCTTTCCACAGGTCCGCATTGCTGCAAATTTTGTCATCCATGCTCCCCCTGGAGAGTTCAATGAAGTCTTTAATGGTAAAACGTTCATGAAAAATGTATAGAAATATCATAAGATGAAGAAGCACACCTGACACATTTTGTACCTGCTTTATTTTAATATATTTTTTAATGTTTTTGAAAAAGTCTTCTTTTTTTTTTTTGCTCAGCAAGGTTGTTAAAACAATTTAAAATAATGTTTCATTTTAGTATTATTTTCAAACGTATTTTATTCCTGTGATGCAAAACTGAATTTTCAGCATCATTACTCCAGTTTTCCGAAATCCTTTGAATACGCAGATATTCTACTCAAGAGTTATAATTTTTTTTATCATTATCAATGTTGAAAACATTTTATTTGTGGAATCCGTGATGCATTTCTTTTTAGGATTCTTTGATGAATAGAAAGTTCAAAAGGGCGATGTATTCAAGATTTTTTTTTACATCATAAATGTACATTATACTGTTACTTTGATCAATTCAATGCATCCTTGCTGAATAAATAGTATTCATTTCTTTCCAAAAAAGAAAAAATGTTTTTGAACAGTTGTACATGATAAGAGGAATCACATTATAATGACCAACGTGACTTGCTGACATCATAATGTTCACGTGATATCACATGATGCCTTTTCTTTGGTTTCAGATGTGCGGCTACTGCTCAATAATGACAATCTGCTCAGGGAAGGGGCGGCTCAGTGAGTAGCCTGTCTTTATTGTACTATTATGGTACTATAAAATGGAGTTTAGATTCTGTCCAATTTGTGTACAACCATTTTTCAGTGTCTCTTTCAGTTCAGTATCCCCTTCACAATATTAATATATCTATGGAGAAGTGATATATTTAGCTCATTGGCTTCATCAGAAGTCCTTAAACATTTTGTGAATCAATATTCAGAGATTATTTATTATGTTGCAAATTTTAAATATGATGCTAAACATTGTTTTCTGTTTGTGACAGTGCCTTTGCCCAGTACAACATGGCCCAGTTCACACCTGCTAAACTTGATGGAAGTGAAGATCAGGTGATTAACGTTCACCTAACATTCACCCGGAAGTGAAATGGACCCTATTTAATTTCTTTAAGGGATGGTTCAACCAAAAATGGAAATTCTCTCATCATTTACTCATCCTCATGCCATCCTTTAAGTATAGGCCTTTTTTTATATAATCCATGTAATGCCATTGAAAGGCTGACACTTGTTTGATGCTTGCAAAATTGCCTCTGGTTTACTTTGATATAATGGGATGTGTGATGTAAGTGTGTTATAAAGCCTGTGTGAGAAGTGGTGCCATCTCAAACTCTGTCATATACATCAGGGATGGGATTATGGTGAGTAAATGATGAGAGAATTTACATTTTTGTGTGAACTGTCCCTTTAACACACATTCCTGGTCATTTTGTGCATGATTCACCAATGCACATTATTCCAAAGAAAACAATGTTTGTCTTTGGAAACTGCTTGTCAAAAATGTGCATGAAATTACTTTACCTAGACGGTCACCTTAATTTTAACCAAAAGCCAAATATTTTTTAGGCATTGTTTTAGCAAACCCATATTTAAGACGTACTATCCGGTATATCGATGACTAAAACCAGGTCAAGATGTTGTCAACCAGGTCAAAACAATATGTTTTATTAATTTTTCTCAGTGAATATCCTGGTTTACTAAAATACATCACATTACTGGAAAGAAAATGGGTTGTGAATGGCATTTTCTGTTGATAAAGAAAACAAGTAATGGTATTTAAATTTGAATTAAAAAAATTAACTGTGATTCGCACTCAAAATTCAGCAAGTTTTTTTGTTTATTTTTTATTTTACACAAGCGGAAAGTTCACGCGTTTCGGCTCTCAGGCCACCCTCAGTGTGTTCGGTTTGATTTGTAATTGTAGTTTGCTGCTAGTCAAACCCCTTAAAGGGATAGTTCACCCAAAAAGGAAAATTCTATCATTAATTCCTCAGCTTCATGTAATTCTAAACCCGTAAGACTTTCGTTCATTGGAACAAGCGTTGGAGATTAATATTGTGTTGATAAAATGGTAAAAAAAATTGCACAAACAAAGCAGTTACATCATAAAATTACTGGAGTCACATGGATTACTTTTATAATGTCTTTACTGCTCCTTTTCTGGGTCTTTAAAGTGGTAGTTGCATAGGCTGTCAATGAAGGGAGAGAAATCTCTCAGATTTAATTAAAAAGATCATCATTTGTGTTCCAAAGATGAACAAAAAGTCTTACAGGTTTGGAATGACATGAGGGTGAGTAATTAATGACAGAATTTTCATTTTAGGGTGAACTATCCCTTTAAATCAGCAGGAAAAAGTGTATTTTAAACTGAATATTATATTTAATTGTACTTAAACTGCTTCCAAACTGCAGGTTTTGATCACAGAGCATGGAGATCTTGGCCACGGACGATTCTTTGACCCTCGTAAGAAACAGTCGTTCAAGTTTGACCATCTGAGGAAAGAGGCGAGTGACCTACAGTCTTATGAGGGTGAGGCAGCCCTCAGGCCGTGGAGGGATGCTTGTGACGAGGCTCTGAGGGCGTATGTCAAAGATCATTACCCCACTGGAGTCTGCACTGTGAGTCATTAGATTGGATTTTGGTTTACGTTAAAGGAAAAGCTTGTTTAATAAAGCAGTTTGTAAGACATGTTTGCTGACAGTTTTTGTATTGTTGTCTTTTAGGTTTATGGGAAAACCATTGATGGACAGCAAACCATCATTGCCTGCATCGAGGGTCATCAGTTTCAGCCCAAAAATTTCTGGTAATTTCTTTACTGTTTATCCTAATTATCCCATCCTCAAAGTTTTAGTTCACCCAAAAAATTACAATTAAGTCATTATTTACTCACCCTTGTGTTGTATTTCTTTTTCGGACCACAAAAGGAGAAATACAAACACAAAACGTATCACAGAATGATTACATGAAATACGTGTTCTGGGGGTTTTAATGAAAATATTATTTAATGTTATCGCATTCACATCTGTTATAACGCTCATTCTGACTGTCACCTGACAACCAGAGTTCCAGTCCAGAGATGTTCAATGAAGAAAGAACACATACTTTTGAATTTTTTTTTTATTATTACTAGTAGCATTTCATGTTTTTATTAACGTAAACATTAAAATCACAGACTAACGCCAGTTAATGTTGAAAATACCCTGCATTCCTTTTAAAACAATTACAGTTTGAATAGGGCTTATGAATGAATTTCCCAGGATGCACCAGGTCAAGTTGGTTGAGAAAGCCCATTGTACTAAACTGTGTAAAAAAGTAATAATAAAGAATGAATGGGCGTGTCTACACATTTGATTGGTTCTCTAAGGGCCTGTTCGAACAGAACATGTTTTTCGGTTCCACCACTATATTTACATTGTTTTACTTTGTAAACAAGACGGACGTGTCTGACCGTTGTATCTCTTGTCTTCTGCAGCGTCTCACGCATGACACAGCGTTCTAAAAACACGGGGCTCAAGTTAAAAAAAGTTGCGTTTTAAAGTATGTGAATAGCCCATAATGAGTAAAAAAAAAAACATAATGGTTGTTCACTCTTTGCTTTGAATACGGCTTAATGCAGAGACCGGCTTTGTTCCAATTACGATATATGATCTTTAGATGTGTGGAATGAGCTCTGCCCCTCCTAGATCGTGACTTCACTGTATCTAGATACAATTATGTGTCTTTTGAATGGAGAACAGGTGCGCTAGACAGCAAAGGTCATCTACACGTACTGCTCTTTCACACGTACAGACAGCACAACACGTGGCTTAACGGCACAAAAGAACATCTTTCTTTGAGATGTCACATCCATAACAGATTTCTAGGAACTAAATAGTGAATGGTCTTTAGTATAGTAATAATCCACTGCGAACAATTATACAGGATTACATGCAACATTGCGTTTTCCACAATCAAACTACTAGAAATGCCATTAGTCTTGTTCTTCTTGTCTGTTAGACTAAATACCATTGAACTTCCTCCATTTCTCTGCTCACAGGAACGGGCGCTGCCGATCGGAATGGAAGTTCTCCATTTCTCAGCCCACTGCTCAGGTGGTGGGAGTGCTGAAGATCCAGGTTCATTATTATGAGGATGGCAACGTGCAGCTGGTCAGCCACAAGGAAGTGCAAGAGTCTCTGATCATCAGCGTAAGTTATTCGAGTCCTCAGGACTTCCTGTTAATGAGTCAGTGCAACACAAACAACCTGACTGATAAATGAACAGCCGGCCGCCCTAAGAATGACATTTCTAATGACAGTAGGTGTGGTGCTGTATTGATAGATGAAGTCTTTTTAGTACGTCTGCTAACACTGTTTGTATTCTGAGCTTTGAGTTCTTGGATTTGGTGAAAATCTGTGTCACGATATCAGCATTGAGTTTGTTTGGGTTTTTCAATAAACCGTTATTTCCAATAACGTGCATTTGGAAACATATAAAAGTCTGATGCACTTTGTTTCATTGTTGAACCGTTAGATTTTTTTATAAAAAATGTAACAATTCAATAATGTTTCCCAAATCGTTTCAGTTGTTAATTAAGTCGTAACAGTGTGAAAGGCACCGTGCTGTGCTTAAGCTAATTGCTATCAATTATTATAGCTTTTAATTGTCAATGTTGGAAGTTTGCCAGAATATAATATTCACTTAGACGTAGGGGTGTCACGATTTCGATATTAAATCGAAATCGATCGAAATTAATTCAATGGTATCGAAATCGAAATAAAAAATGGTATCGTCGATACTGCCACGCCCCATGTCGCGTCCGTGATGGAAAGTTCGGATCGTTTTACTGACTCTATTGTGCAATCTCGTTCATCAAAATTAACTAAACTTTTTTTCTAGTCATTTCAGGGGCTTTAAATGTTATACTATTAACATGCAAATTCCCCGAACATTAAGAAGATGTACATATTGAATGCAGTGAAAAATAATTTACAGAGAACATGATTACTTTACCTTCCGAGTCTTTTGTTCATTTGTCGCGTGACAGAGGCAATGAACAGATCGTTTATGATGAATGACTCATTCATGATGAACGACTCATCACAGTGCGGAAAACAAAACACCTGTTGAAAGGCTGCGAGTCCTCTAACTGACACATATGGCAACTGCAGATATAGAAGACCCATCAACGGAACTTGCGCGTCCGCGCCGCGTCGAGATAAAAACATCTCAGCTTTTCAGAATACCGCAAGCGCACCATACGCACACAATAGGTCATGTGACAAGAACCAACTGAAGCGCAACCGCCCTGGCGCTATGCAAAATGAAGAATGCGGCGCGCCCAGCGTTTTCTACGCGTTTTTAGGCGCTATATGTGAATCCGGCACAACTATGGTGATACCCTGATTGTACAACAATGTAAAGGAGAAAGTTATTGAAGGTCTGAGAAGTGCACATTTAGTGGCCTTGACTACAGATTGCTGGACCTCCAGAGCAACACAGAGCTTCATGACTGTCACAGCACATTATACTGGAAATGGTAGTGGAATGGAAGTTGGACAGACAAAATGTAACCATCCCTGTGACAACTGATAATAGCAGCTCTAAACAAAACAACAGATCCCTCTTTAGGAAGAACATAAAATAATGAAAAATACAGTCATCATTCTCAGGGGATAAAAAGTAGTTATTTGTGTAGTATATGTTTTTTTTTATAACAGAATATAACTGTTCGGAAATAGTTTAAGATGCTTAATTATTCAGAGAAGACTAGTGTGGAGTCTATGGACATTGCTGTTTTATTGCTTTTGTTTGTTTTGTTGTGATTGTGAACATAAAGGTCATCTTCTGAGAAGACTGCAGTTACAAAAGCAAAGTAACCTGCCATTTAGTTTCTCTTAAGTTTCCAATTGACTTAATAAAGTTATTGTTACATTTATGATGTTACTTGTTTTTGTTATATTTTAAATTTGGCAATGGTGTAGTGTACATTGTGAACAAATTTATATTGCATAATGCATAAATGTGTAGTCTAAAAATTGCATAGCAATCTGCGCTTTACATTTTTTTTTTTTAAATCGAGAATCGAATCGAATCGTGACCTTAGAATCGATAACTTAATCGAATCGAGGATTTGGAGAATCGTGACACCCCTACTTAGACGGCTTGCTGCCTCAAACCTTCACTGCAAATCTCGATTTCCGAATGCTCGCAATAGCAACACAAGAATGATAAGTTAGGAAAAGCAACTTGATGTTTTATTCCTTTTGCTTTTCATTTAGTTTGTACTAGCGCCACATGCTTCCTGGTCCGTGTAACGCTTCACAATTCAATTTTCGGACCATAAAATGCACATGAAAAATGGAAACCAGATATCAATTTTTCTTGTTTTTCCAGTTACATTATCAATGGATAGTTGCCTTTTTCTCCCTTTTTTCAATTTTACTTGTGCTAAATGGTGACTACAGAAACAAACATTTGAATAGTTTTAATTTTTTAATTTTCGTCTTGTAATTTGCGCCGTGGGCGGTACCATTAGCACGGGGGCGTGGCCGTGGACTAGCTTCACTATCGTTTCATAGATGCAACTGCTTTATTTACAGTTACACTGCATGCACATTGAGGAGAAGTTTGAACACATGACGACATTTTTTACCCTTAGTGACAGTTTTTATTGATAATAACTGCACTGTTAACCCTTGCTGGAAAAAATGGCCACATTCTGACAATATCAATCCATTTTCCATTAAAATTGTTGCCAGTATTTTACTCGTCCATATAGCGAATCTGAGGCAAATTTTTTTTTACAGTCTATGGGCGAAATATGCTTATTGTGGTTGTGTTGATTGAGCATTCATGGAGGCTTTACTCTGTATTTACTCTGGTCTGATGTCTGGTTTCCATTTTTCATTTGCATTTTATGGTCCGAAAATTGAATTGTGAACCGTTACACGGACCCTTCCTTCCTAGTTTGATGAGAAGATAATAAGAGAGGAAAGAGATATGAAATTGCCCAGGAAATCCATTTTTGTTCTGAACAAAATCACCAAAATGAAATAAAACAGTAAATTAAAAATTAAATACCTTTAAAAAAAATCTTCCCATTAGGAATTATGAGTGAGCTAAGTTGGTGCTTTTGTTTTTGTGGTTTAGTGATCTTTTTTTTCCCTTTCTTATATTTCAACAGAATGAGGTACAGACTGCCAAGGAATTTGTCAGAATCATTGAAAATGCTGAGAATGAATATCAGGTTAGTTTTCCAGTTGATTTTGATTGGCTAGTCATTGTTTTACAGTTCTGTCATTGGATGTTACTCTTGATAGAGGATGAAAAGCTCCTGATTAAATCTATAATGTGCGAAGTGTGATTTTTTTTTTTTTTTCCCCTGGCCTTTGCTTTCCAGACGGCCATCAGTGAGAACTACCAGACCATGTCTGACACCACCTTCAAGGCCTTACGTCGGCAGCTTCCGGTCACCCGTACCAAGATCGACTGGAACAAGATCCTCAGCTACAAGATCGGCAAAGAGATGCAAAACGCTTAGACACACGTCATGCCTCCGCTCCTGCTCGCGTTACAAGCCAAGAGACAAGCTCAACGAGGGGCCCATATCTAAACCTGAACCTATACCTGAATCTAGGGAGGGCCAAGGCGAGAAGGTCCTTCGAGAAGTGTGCTAAACATGTGTCTGTCTTTTTTTTTTTTTCATTTGTTTGTTTTCCAGAAGCCACGGTTTGACCTCAGCTGAAGAGACTGCCTCCTTTTCTGTATTGTAGGAGGGCTGCAAGCTTGTTTTAATGGGTTTAGCAAAAGTTTTTGCTGTTGAACAAATACCTCCCATGACACCAGTGTACAGCGTCACAAATACTCCCCCCCCCCCCCCCCACCAATATCACTTACGCCGCCCACTAGATCTGCGCTCCCAATGCTTGACACACACTGAACGTTTTGCACTTAGCCCATATGATCAAGCTTTTTTTAGAAAGTCGACACTCCAAAGTTTTGCTTCATGTTTAGTCATTAGGAATCATGTAACCATACGTAGCCCTGGCTGGTTGTGAAGAATATCTTTACAACAGTTACGCATCACATAATAATTGGTCTTTTTTTTAAAGCATTGTTGTAAGGTGCCATCATTTGAATGTGCTGTCAGTTGATCACAGAGAGGGTTGTGCCAAAGTGAGCATTGTATTTGTACAGTAAGTCGTTTCAGGTTACTGTTCTGTGTGGAAATGGTCCCATCATCGTACTCTGGTGTCTAAGAATGGTATATATACTGTATGCAGTTATGCGAAATATTTGTTACCCCTCACTTCAGCCTCCTACCCTAGCTTTTATTGCTAACTATTTTTTACAAAATGTAAGAACAAATATGATCCCAGAGGAATAAATGATTTGCACCAAACCGACTTCATTATTTTGTTTTATAATATTCGGTAACACATTTTTAATGCCATATGTATTATATACAATATTAATATTTATTTTACTTCAAATGGGGTATCGATTTGTTCTGATTGTTTGTATTGTTTAGCAATGCTTCATGAGTTCTGAAATTTGGCCCTGAATCGTTTTGGTATTCGTAAAAAATACTAGGGTTTATTTTCTATATTAACACATTATATAAAACTATAAAATATTGTTTTAGATTTTAAAAACTTCTGTATTGCATATTTTCAGTGGTTCTTTTCTACACACCTGCTAAAAATGCTAAAATGTTTGTTTGATTCTTTCTTTAAAATGGAATTTAAATATCAAGTGAAAGATGCATCATTATGCAACAATAAGTGTTTTCCTACTCTATGTTTTGGCATATCTTGGTGTGTTGTTCATACAGAAAATGTGTAAGCGTTTCCCAATATACATTAGCCTCAGAAATGAATTTCCGAATGGTGATGTTTTTCCTCAGAATTTAGCATTTATTCAACATTTATAGTTTTTTTTTCCCCCAACATAAAATACTGTCATTCAAGTATGCCAAATACTGAATTTGAATCTATTAATAAGGACATATTTATGAAAAAAAGTAGGCATTGTTTTGAGAGTACTGTGCATAGTATACATACTGCTAAAATACTAATAGAATGTTCGCTTAAAAAAAAGTAGTAGTAGTAGATACTGCACGTTAAGCTCGCATCCATTATGTCCTTATATTAAGTTTTTTTATACTAATTAGGTTTTATAAAACAATAAACAGGAGCTGCGCCATCTGGTGGAGAGCATCGCCACAGCGCTCTCTCCTCCAGTATCCCACAATTCTAATGTTTACGGCTCGTCGGTGAAAGATGGCGGACAGCAGTGGCAGTAATCCTCAATCACCCGGTTTCACGGAGAAATTAAAATCGTGGCTCTGCTGGTCTTGGACGTATATATGTGCGCTTTGGTTCGCCATGGTCTTGACGATGGTTTACGTGCTGAGGAGCCCTCTGAAGCTGCAGGAGACCGTCAACGCAGGTGTGTGTGTGTTTATGATCAGCTGTGTGCATGTTTACAGCTCAACCCAGGGTATATTTCTGTACATTGAAGGAGAAGTTCAAACAAAAATGAACATTCTACCAGTATTGTTCTCATCCCCACGCAATACGGCTCTTTTTCTGTGCAATACAAAAGCAGGGATTTTGAAGTCAGTGCAGGTCGGTGTTTTCCATGCAATGCCAATGAATGGTGACTGAAGATGTCAAGCGTCCAAAAGGACTAAGAATGACCATTAAGTATTATAACCAATGACTCGTGCATAGTTATAAATTCTTGAAGTCATATTGTAGCATTGCGAGAGAAACAGACCTGCATTTAAGTCCGTGTTGTGGTAGGAACTTTAGTTAAAAGCTGCTGTCAAATGCAAGTTTTGTAACGTTAATGTCAGTCTGACTAAAAGTTTTACTCTTATCATCTCAGTTTCAAATGGTATCAGCTGAAGGGTTAAATAAAAGACCATTATAATCTTCACATTTTGTTATGGGTATTAATATCTATATGTATTTTTGCACTGTACAGTGTGCATGAGACGAGTGATAACAATATTCAGAGGAGGAATTTGTCAAAACCGCGCCATGAAAAAAAATTAAAAATCACATTTTTCACTACTCCCAGATTTTCCCGTTGTGATTACACTGTGTCTGTGAAATAGACACAGTAAGAAATCGAGAAATAAAGTCTTAAATGAACGTAAAGAGTTGTCAGAGGCGGCAGATCTTAAAGTGACAGCAGCCACTAATGCTGTCTGTTATTAAAGTATCACTATGTAGTTTTTCAACCTTCATAATATATTTCCAAGACCCTTGTGATGGTACATCGACTTACAATAGGTTAAATGACACGTCTGCCATAGCCTGATGTGGTCGGTATCACTTTTACTTGCAAACTTCTGGTTTCAGGTAGTGACCGGAACACAAAAAGAACTACAAAACTTGACTGCTTTACCGCATACATCACTTCCTTCCCCCACCACTTCCTCAAACTGTCTGTGGCCGCATTGTTGATTCCAAAGCCGGTGTGGTGAAGAGATGGGTCCCAGCTTAGGATCCAAGCAATCCGATTGGTTCAAAGCTAGTTTTATGGGTAATCGCTTTAGTGCTTGGTTACAAATCAGAGAAAATCACTTTTATTATAGAAGACGTTTGAACTCCGTTATAATGAGTCATTAATTTCTTTTAACTTATATGTTTAAAGTTCTCAAATGAAAACTAAATTTTGTGACACAATAAAAGTAGTATTTTTAAATTCCGCAGCCTTTTCTCCTCTGCTATTGACGCAACTAACTATGAAAAGCACTATACAAATAAATGTATTACTTTTATCTTTACTTAAACTGGTTTTATCTTTTATGGTTTATCTGATCTTGCACATAGCAGTGGGATTTAGCATTCAAGCTACACTCAAAACAGCTCTCATTAGCTACAAGTTATCGCAAGAATAGATTGAGCTCAGGCATACTACTGGGGTCCTAAGCTGGGACCCATCTCTTCAGTGGGACTCATCTCTTTACCACTACGGTAGGCTATTTGCGACAGCGATAATGGACATTTCCGCTTCCAACCTGTAGGGCGACCGCAGAGGAAAAGTTCCTTGGTGTTGCTTTAACGTTAATCAAAGAACAAAGGTAATACAGAAAATAACTCACTGCTCTTGACTAAAGAACTTTTGTAGGTTTAATAAGGATTAAATTATATTTAATTTATAATTTACGCAGTGCCGACTTTGATAACTTTATTCAGTTTCTGTATATTTTCACAGGGCACGGATAAATATGACAATGTTTTATGTGTTTATGTAAGGATTGTTTTAAGTTCACTTTAAAGTTGCTGTATTTTTTGAACCCTAAAAATGTAAAAATCAAAAACAAAAACAAAAAACAAATTGATAGCTTTCACTTGCGGTGTAATGTTTAAAATGGTAGGGGGGCTATTTTCATGGAGACATCAGTAGTATCTGTATTAGTATCAGTGATATTGGCCTTCATTAATAAAAAGTTTTTAAAATATACCATCTTTGTTGTTTCTAGGTTAATTTGGAAATTAACTGTGAAATTATTAGGCTACATTACAAAATATAATAAAAATGTAATGAAAACATGTGCAATTAATCGTGATTAATCACAGAAAAAATGTGATATTAATCTAGTAAATTTTTTAATCGATTTGAATGAATATATTAATATATTTAGCGGTTAATTAATATACAAATTCATGTATATAAGCATCATTAAGCGGTTAATTTTAATATTAATTTTTAACATTTTAATAATGTCATGTCATAACGATCATTTTAAAAGTTGTGTGGCCATGTTTTATAAGTTGTGTTGGTACATGTATAACAAAAATTATTAAATTGTAAAAAGAAAAAAGTTGTTATATAAAATGATCATAATTTCTCTGTTTCATTATCTTGTGTAATTCATCCACAGCCTCTGTGTTTTTAAACACTCTTACGCCTAAATTCTACGTTGCGCTCACGGGAACCTCCTCGCTCATCTCGGGCCTTATATTGGTGAGTCTTTTACCTATTGGTTGTAAACACAAACTTCAGTTTCAAAGCTTTGTGCAAACACACTCGCTTGCCTGTCCTTCAGATATTCGAGTGGTGGTACTTTAGGAAGTACGGCACTTCGTTCATCGAGCAGGTTTCTGTCAGTCACTTGCGCCCTCTACTGGGAGGAGTGGAGAACAGCAGCTCCGCGGGACTCTTCTCTTCAGTAAACGGCGACACAGAGCAGAGAAGCAACGTTGCAGGTTTTTATTTTTAGCTACTGGTTATCTTTCCAAACATTTCAAAGTAAATGTAGTAATGTTTGAGCTGTTGGGATGTTGTTTTTCTTTCAGAATGTAAAGTGTGGAGGAACCCATTGAACTTATTCAGAGGTGCAGAGTACAGCAGGTATATTTCTTAGTTAGTTGCCTTAATTTATGAGCTTTTAAGTAAATGACTCAATTCCAAACATTATATTCCTGATCCTTCCATTCCAGGTACACTTGGGTGACGGGTAAAGAGCCCCTGACATATTACGACATGAATTTATCAGCACAAGATCATCAGACCTTCTTCTTGGGAGACACTCAGCAGCTTAAACCAGAAGACTCTGGTTAGTCTCATGCTCTTCTTCTTGGAAAAACAAATAGTGCCTAGATTTAATCAGAAGTGCCGTTTAATCATGGCTGTTATCTGTTGTTTGTTCTGCAGTAATGCAGAAGGCCTGGAGGGAGAGGAACCCGCAGGCACGCATTCGAGCAGCTTACCAGGCAATTGAAATGAACCGGGAGTGAGTTGAATTCAGTTTAACATCTTCGGACGTGACTCATCCTGTCAGATTTTAGAGCTCTAATGGTATATATTATGAAGAGCAATAAAAATACATGAACTAGGGATGCCCAATATGTTGGTACATCTTCAGTATTGGATATTTAATCAAATAAATAGGCTTTGATCACAGAGGATCTAATAGAGAATCCCCCTGACAAAAAGTGTACTACATAGAAACAAAAGTGACTTGATCTATTACATAATTTTTACTTCTTTCTCTTAACCTCTTAGAGGTTAAATATATATATATATATTTAGTCTAGTTTTGTTGTATTCAGATATTCAGTGTTGGGAATATTTAGTTTTCAAAAGCATTTAAATGTTAATCCTGCAAGAAAAGGAAATGTTAAAAATCTCCTTCATATACATTTAAAAATAACTTAATTCTATGTGAATGTATTTTAAAATGTAATTTATTCCTGTGTTTATAGTCATGCATGTTTATAGACCATTTTGCATGATGTAAACAACACTGGTCCAGAAACACTTCCTGTTTCAGTTTGTTTTCTTTATTTCACATGTAAAGAAAAAATCTTAAAGATGTTTGTTTAACTTTTTGATTCAGTTTTATATGTTCTGTTGGTTGTATTTTATCCCAGCTTTTATGTAGTGTTAAAAAACTGAAACAGGAAGTGCTTCTGGACCAGTTTTGTTTACATCTTGCAAAATGGTCTATAGTCATGCATTATGTCACATGATCCTTCTAATATGGTATAAAAAAAACATTCAGACACTAAAAAGCCAGTAATTACTTTGTTACACTTTATACACAGGCATTTAAAATGAGTCTTTTTTTTGCATCTCTAATGTGAACTTGAGGTTTCCTTTTTATAACTCTCCAGCATATGATTGTGTTCATTGCAGATGTGCTGCAGCATATGTGCTCCTTGCTGAGGAGGAAGCCACAACCATCACAGAAGCTGAACGGCTATTCAAACAAGCCCTTAAAAGTGGTATGAGATTTTCACACTGTCACACATGCAGTATGTACTCCACATACTCACACTGCTGTTTTCTACCGTTGCGTCCACAGCCGGTAAAGACACCAATCTTGTGGTTTACATCAAGCGCAGACTGGCCATGTGTGCTAGAAAACTGGGTCGCATCAAAGAAGCTGTAAAGATGATGAGAGATGTGAGTCAAGCAATATAACACAAAATAATGTATCAGGTCTGTATATTTTAATGATGATTTTAGTGCAAAGTCTTGCCCCATAGATTATCATAGTAAGTGCTTTACTGTAAATTTGATTCTTTTTGTTAGTTTTTTTGACCTGAGGCATGAGTCAAAAAAATAATAATCTGTAGTAGTCAGCAACATATTCTTATAACTTTAGTGCAGGTACATCAATTCAGATTTAGTGCAGGATGTCGTCACATCCATGGAATATCTTCAGGGCGAATTCACATTTCTAAAACTTTTTTTGAACGTACAGTAACATTTCCTTTCCATTTCTGCTCTATTGAGAAATTTTACCTCTGAAAGAGGAACTTTAATTTACAACAAAGTATTTGAAAATTTTCATTCATTTCATTCTTTATGCCTAATGCCTGCTACAGACTGTGATTTCGGCAATCCTATAAGATCATTACAAATAACACCGTACGACATGGATATAATAAAATTGCTTACGACAAATGTGTAGACTCTGCTATGATGACACCTATTGAATCGTAAGCTACCTACGACGCAAGTTAGTATAGAAATGAGCAATTGGGTTTTTATGTGCGCTGAAAAAAATGGATGGATGGATGGATAGATAGATAGATAGATAGATGGATGGATGGATGGATGGATAGATAGATAGATAGATAGATAGATAGATAGATAGATAGATAGATAGATAGATAGATAGATGGATGGATGGATGGATGGATAGATGGATGGATGGATGGATAGATGGATAGATAGATAGATGGATGGATGGATGGATGGATGGATGGATGGATAGATAGATCAATTCTCCATTTCAAGTTGTTTTTTTATTGGCTAGTAGGTCGTAGCAGCAATGATCATGCTAAGTTTATGACGCTGTCAGAAAATTATTGCTGGCTATCTTCTTTGGTCTCAAGACCGTGACAAAGTTCGTCTTTGAACCTCTCTGTGTACTACGTAGGACCACTGTTTAGACGCCACGACCACAGAAACATCACAGAAGAGAAACCACAGAAATTGCTCATCTTTCGTCTTGCACAGCCCAAAATCATACAATGTGTATGACAATCATAATGTTATACTAATAAGCATCAGTGTAACTCTAGAAAATACTCTGTTATCATCAGAGAGTAATTTATGCTTTTTCTGAATGTATTAGAACTTAGCCTTTAAAGGGATAGTTCACTTTGAAATTAATTTTTGGTGTGTTTTAGCTTATCTCAAGGGCATGCAAGATGTAGGTGTCTTTGTATCCCCAGTATTTTCAATTTTGATATTTTTAGGTCAAACCGTTCTTGTCTATCAGTCATATAATGGAGGGATATGGTCACCACCTCAAGGAGCATGCACAGAGAAGTCCAAATTAAACATGATTTATTGACTCGTCAATGTAAGTACACATTGATGGCCTAAGACACGAAACGAGCGGTTTGTGTGAGAAAACGAACAGTATTTATATTTTTAACTTTTGTAACCACAGCCACAAAGCGCCTGTGCCTTCAGATCATTTGGACGTGGTTGTGGTTACAAAAGGTAAAAACTATATAAATACCGTTCGTTTTCTCACACAAACCGTTCATTTAGTGTCTTAGGCCATCAATGTGTACTTACGTTTACGAGTTATTAAATCATGTTTAATTTGGACTTCTCTGTGCATGCTCTTTGAGGTGGTGACCATAGACCTCCATTATATGACTGACAGACAAGAACAGTTTGACCTAAAAATGTCAAAATCTTGGATGCCCTTGAGGTAAGCTAAAACATACCAAAAATTAATTTCAAAGTGAGCTATCCCTTTAATTGAAATATATACATACTCATATCACTGGTAAGGTATTTTATTTTGTAAGTGTTATATCTCATACTTCAATATTACTCTGTTTCTTGTTTCCTTGGACAGTTAATGAAAGAATTTCCTTTACTTGGAATGTTAAACATTCACGAGAACCTTCTAGAAGCGTTATTAGAGCTGCAGGCCTACGCAGATGTACAAGCAGTCCTCGCAAAATATGATGGTGAGCTCTTTCAACTGTCATGTTGCTGTACTCTTCAAACTGGACCAGAAAATGACGCTACTATCGGATGTTTCCCCCTTCAGATATCAGCTTGCCAAAATCAGCTACTATATGCTACACATCTGCCTTACTGAAAGCCAGAGCGGTGTCAGATAAGTAAGTCTTCGGCATGCTGGAAAGTATGAAACCGATGCAAATGATTGTCTGTTATGTCTAATAATGCACAGCATTTAACCATATCATAGCATAGGTAATGTTTGCGGATGATAGTTTGCTGAATGAATCTGTTTGTGTGTCGTATGGCAGGTTTTCACCCGAGGCAGCGTCTAGACGAGGTCTCAGCACAGCAGAGATGAACGCAGTGGAGGCCATACACAGAGCTGTGGAGTTCAACCCACATGTACCAAAGGTTCGAAATATATATGTTTCCCCCCTTTGGGGAATTTTAGATTTGCTTACCTCCAATTAAAAACAAAAAAACAACCTTATTATAGTTTCTAATGCAAATATTGAAGTTACTGGGCCACACATCTGCTTTATCTCACTGATATTTGTGAGTGCAGGTATATAGTCATGGCCAGAAGGTGATGCTGTTGTAGTATTTACAGTAAAGCACATTGTAATCCTCTGCACTGAACTGAAACTTTTCTAACACGCATGGTTCACAGTTTTGCATTGAACCTAATAGCAGGTGAGGTTGTCGAGCCAAGGCTGCCAAACATAGATTTCCGTAAGCTGTGTTTAGGGTGAAAGTTATATCACTCTTTTGCCCTTTAAAGATGTTTTGACCCCCATCATCTATTTCTTTCTTTGTACCTGGCTTCAATTTGCCGCTTTCCAAAACACTAGATCCAACTTCAAAGTACACAACCTCTTCGCACCCAAACACAGCCTCAGACGAAGGGCATTGTGCACCACAGACATGCTGTATCAGACTACAAAGAGCACCTGTTTGAGATGTGCAGCATATATAAACACACACACATACACCTGGTATTTCAAATGCCAAATCAGGCCCTACGGCAAAAAGACGCTCCATAATGAGCTAGAAGTAGGGCACTATAGTAATATTTACACTAATGTTTTCACATAAGCAATAAGATACAAGAGGCCGTGACAAATTGTCCTTTGCATCTTCATTATGTAGTACCGGTTATATTAAAGCAAAAAGGCACTTGATGACATGATGAATGTCATGAGCTTTTTTACTTGATTTTTTGTCAGTTTTTTTTTTTTTTTTTTTTTTTTTTTTTGTGATGAGCCCCTTATAAAATATAAAAACAGCCATATAGCGAATTTCATATTGTGTGAGAAGTCTCTTATGCTGACCCAGGCTGGGATAAACAGTAATATTCTGAAATATTATTACAATTTCAAAAATTACTTTTCTGTTTTAATAATTTCATTATGCAATTTATTCCTGTGACGCAAAGCTGAATTTTCAGCATCAGTCTTCACAGTGTCACGTGATCCTTCAGGAATCATTCTAATATGATGATTTGCTGCTCAAGAAACATTTCTCATTATTATCAATGTTGAAAATTCATTGATGAATACAAACGTCAAAAGAACAGTGGTTATTTGAAAGTGTAATCTTTTTTAACATTATAAAAGTCTTATCTGTCACTTGATCAATTTAATGTGTCCTTGATGAATAAAAGTTTTTATTTCAAAATAAAATTTAGCCCCTCAAACTTTTGAACAGTAGTGCATGTTTCTCACTATTATAGTGGGAAAAAGTGGTACTATTAGTATAATTAATAAAAAAAATTGGCAGTATAACTTGTTAAATGCATTAAATTATTGTTAAACACATTAATTTTATATCTTAAAGGAGTAGTTCACTTTTGAAAAAACCTTTGCTGATAATTTACTCACCCCCATGTCATCCAAGATGTCCACGTCATTCTTTCTTCAGTCGAAAAGAAATTAAGGTTTTTGATGAAAACATTCCAGCCTTTTTCTCCATATAATGGACTTCAATGGGAACCAAACGGTTCAAGGTCCAAAAGACAGTTCCAGTGCAAACTGTTCAAAGGGCTTTAAACGAATAAGGGTCTTATCAAGCGAAACGAACGCTCATTTAAAAAAAAAAATAACAAAGTTGAAGTTTTATAAGCTCAAAAGGTCGCCTTGCTCTGTTCTGTGATGCGCGTTTGTGACTCTCCTGTTTCTAACTCGTTCATCAAAATGAATGAATCTTTTTCCGAGTCAATTCGTTTGTTGAATGAACCAAATGACTCTGAAAAAGATTCGTTCATTTTGATGAACGAGTTCGAACAGGAGAGTCACAAACGAGTGTCACAGAACAGAGCAAGGCGAATATGTGAATATGACCAAAAAAATCTTGCCGACTGCAGCTTTAACACGTTAACCGACAACCCAGAATGGGGCAAAACATAATGCATGATGTCATCCGCCACTGGACACCTGCACCTCCCCTTTGCATAGCATCTCCAAGACCACTGTAGTGTGATGTCATCGCCCAGGGTCCGTACGGTCAAGTGAAAAGAGATACGAGACAGACCGAGACAGAGGCTTATGGGAGTTCAGCAGGGGCTTAAGAGGAACATCCACATAAAAGAGACCCATCACTGACACTTGATCCGCCATAAAAGACCTTGTTTGTGTGCGGGCATGTTGCGTAGGACAGCTGCCTGTCAAATGTCAGCATGATCATAAAGCTAAATTACCCATGTCTACGAAGAACATGTTTGTGTACATTCACTGCGGTGATTTTACGGAAAGATATACTGGGATATTTGTTTAAAATGCAGAAGGTGTGCTTGACACATTGTAGAGAATCAGCCGGATCGAGTTGTAATGTACAATAATCACAGCCAGGGGCATTTGGGAAGGTTATCCTCTGGATAATACCATTTAATCCTGCTGTATTGCCCTCTACAACGCTCACCCTGGGGCCCGGAGCCGGGGACTGACTGCTCTCTCACACACATACAGGCTGTGTATAAAGATCCACCAGCATGTTATTTCTATCAAAACTCTTTATCACTAAAGCCTGTTTTATTAGATTGTGCTGGTCTCGCCTTGAAAATAGCCACAGAAGCGGGCATGGTTATAAAAACAGATTATATACAATAAATATTATGCAATAAATATGACCTTTTTTGTTGTTGTGTATGTTCATATCACTAATGGAGAGTGGCTTTTTGCTTTATTATGGTAATCAGAATTGGGGTAAACATGTTTATTGTCCTTGCCTGTCAAAATATAAATAAGTGTTTTGTGTGTCGTTGCAGTATTTATTAGAGATGAAGAGTCTGATTTTGCCACCTGAGCATATTTTGAAGAGGGGAGACAGTGAGGCGGTGGCGTACGCCTTCTTTCACCTGCAGCACTGGAAGCGGGCAGAGGGGGCGCTCAACCTGCTACACTGTACCTGGGAAGGCAGTGCGTACAGTGCACATCTTTTCTTTTTTACACACCATCACATTCTTGTATAATAGATTATTACCATTGTTATTTACCATGAAGCTGTTTACTCTAAAACAAAATTTAAACGATCGCACCTGGGGCTGGTTTCACAAAGATAGACTTTGACTATGGCTTAGATATTGTGGATAGTCAGACTTTGACTGACTAATGCTTCGACTGACTAATGCGACTGCGTAACGCCTTGTTTAAACTTGACGCGTCCACATGAGCCCAAAGGTGCGCGCGGCAAAAATGACGTGATTGTAACAGCGCGCGCCTCCGCGTCCCCTAGACACCATTTACTACACACAATATGCTTTTTTTTTCTCTGATTTTGAAAACTCTTCGATCGACGGGTTGGTGATTCCTGTAACGTTACTGTTTTACGGTCAATGACAAGAGTACTAATCAGCTGTCTCACGAATGTAACCATAACACAGCGAGGGAGAAGAACTAAGGTACATGAAACAATCCAACTACATATTTTACACCACTGACGAGGGAAAAGTCTCTACTCACGGTGTTTCTGGCTAGCTTCTAGGTTTCTGCGGCTTCTCTTTAAAGGTAGTGACGAAACGCGCTCTTTGTTCGCTGTCGACTACGGTAGAAACATGACATAACAATATGGCGACCTTCATAGAAGCTGGTGCCCGCGGTTATGTAGATATAAATGTCTCATTCTAAGGTAATAAAAACATAACAGTTTATTAGGCAAGTTCTTTATACACTACTGAAAACGTAGTTATGGATGTCATATTGCGTTTCTGTAAATAGATACTCAGAATTTTTACACATTGCACCTTTAAGTCGGTCATTATTTTTGTGAAACAGTCTAACTTGCATTAGATTAGTCTATGAGCAAATTTTACGGGTCTAAAATAGCTTTGTGAAATCGGCCCCTGATGTCAGTCAACATAAACCCTATCTTTTTAGAAAAGCCTTTCATGGCTAACAGTGTTTTTTTTTCTTTTTTTTTTTTTCTGTTTTACTCTGTTTTATGTTGTAGCACTTTGAGGTCATTAAATTGATGTAAAGTGCGTTATAAATAAAATGTATTATTATTATTAAAATCTTTTGTCTCTTGTAGCTTTCCGGATTATTCCGTACCCTCTGGAGAAGGGTCATCTCTTCTATCCTTACCCAGGATGCACAGAGACCGCAGATAGAGAGCTTCTGCCTTGTAAGTCTACACTCTGTTTACACCTATATTTATATAGAAATAGTAACTGTTAGCACAAGCATAGTGTGTTAAATGTCAGGAGGTGTGGAAATTATTAACAATAATGGGAAAATAGAGTATTTGTAGACATGTTTTAAGGATATGTATTTTTATTTATCTTCCAGCATTTCACGAGGTCTCAGTGTACCCAAAGAAGGAGCTTCCTTTCTTCATCCTCTTCACAGCGGGCCTTTGCTCCTTCTGTGCCATGTTGGCCATGCTCACACACCAGTTTCCAGAGCTCATGGGGGTCTTCGTCAAAGCTGTGAGTATCTGCACGCCTCAACAAACCCTAAAGTGTTTTGTTTTCGCCTTTACTCTCATCCCTCTTTGCCTCTTTATTATTTTGATTTATTTTTTGTGTTTAGAAGAGAAAGACACAATCACTGAACTTCCAAGATAAACATTTCAATGTGTTGCAATAAAAGAATGAAGTATCTGTCAATGGCACTCTAGACGGTATAAACCACAGCTCCTTACGAGACCAATAACTGTCTGTGATGTTCTATTAGGGGCAAAAACATTGTCATCATGTTTCGGGTTGAGCACGCAAGAGCCCATTTCGCGTGGCGGTGGGCACATTTGCGCGTGGTTCAGCTTTTGAAGATACACAACATTGAGGTGACTGTGTCCGAGCAGGTGCATCTGTATATACTGTACGTATGTATATATATATAATATATATATTAGTGCTGTCAAACGATTAAAATAATTAATCGCGATTAATCACATTAATGTTATAGTTAACTCGCGAATAATCGCAATTAATCGCACATTTTTATCTATTCTAAAAGTCTCTAGATTTCTGTATATCCACAATACTTCAATCAATGGCTTATGTACAGTCCTCGGCTTCAAGAAAGTCAATGAAATAGGGTGGGAAATGGGTAGAAGACGAGCATGCATTTAAATTGTTTCTACGCCAACCTTGAGTCATTCCAATGGCCAGGATGTGCATTTCGTGGCGGTGCATTCTTCTCTTATCATTGTTTACATTCATCAGTGTTAATTAATAGCGAGTGATTGATTTCAGAACACACTTGAGTTGTTGCGTAGACGCCACGGAAGGCCTCATCTCCGAGATGCATCTAGTTTCCGTTATACTCCCTTATTTGCCCGCGCCCGCACATGCATGCTTTGTTCCCCGTCCACTCCAAACATCTGGTTCTCCTTGGGGAACATTGCCCTAATTTTTAATTGCAATAAATTCCTGAATGTGACGACATGCAGCCTCAATAACCTTTATCTTTTTATCAACCTCGTTTGTCATCTTACAACACATATTTACGTTAGCACTATCTATTTCCTGGATCTGCGTTAAAATAGATGATACCCCTCCAGCCTCCACTCTGCCCAGTTTCCCTCCCTATCCGACGCGCGGCCCCAGGCTTCCTTTCCCATATTCCGTCATAAACATCTGTTCATCCGTGAAATGTATCGCTTCATAAACACATTAGGGGCTTGTTTATGGTGGATAGAACTGTGGAGGTTTCAGTGTTTTTCAAAGGAAAAACTTTACAGTCTTAAAGTTGGTTGCCATCCAGAGATTTTTTTTTTTTTCCTTTCTCTCCTGTTGTTTGTGTCTGTCTGGACCTCCATGTAGTATCCCAGAGGGATAAACTCTGTCATACTTACATCTAGCACTTCAGGCACTTTAAAGGCAACTTTCTGACAGATTGTGGCTCAGACACTCAGATAGTCCGTGAAAGAGGCCGACAACACAAGGAACGTGTGCAAAAGCACTACTACTTTTTTTTTTTTTTTACTACTCTCTTGTGTCATGTCAACATCATTTCATATCGGCTATGATCACATTTCAGTTTAGAGCTGAAATTCATGTTTTTTTTTTTTTATTATTATTATTTATTTTTTTTGAAAATTTTTTGTTGTGTTTATTCTGTTATTAAGAGTAAAGCGTTTATGCGGCAGGACGCTGCAATCGTATTTCCAACTTCGTTTTACTTCTAAGCAAAGAATGTAAAAGAACTTCACCGTGGTCCGTGAGTTTATCTCGGGCCTTGAATCATGTTCTGTGCGTTACGTGTACACCAACTCGAGCAATAAGTTGCTGGCCACAGATCACTTAATGTCCACCGGTGTCGCTAATAACAAAAGTAAATCTGAACATATGCAGTTATAGGTTTAAATATATAAATGTAAATCTGAATATATACAGTGAAGGATTGACATTGCAAAGCAAGGGTGATGAGCTGTGTACTAATACAATTGTATGTCTAGTTAAATTCTTCATTCACAAGTGTAGAATTGTGAAATCATCTCCCAAATTTGTTGTTTTTTTTAAAATTAATTTAAACTGCATATAAAATCCTTAAAAACTTTGAAAGATCCTAAAGCACAAAAAATATATAATACCCTAAAACACTTCCCAGCTGAGATAAATGGATGAACTAAGACATAATCGGACATAATAGGAATTATAGGAAAGAACATAATAGGAATTATGTTTTATTATAATTCCTTACCGTTTATTTATTAAATGTTTATTTTCATTACAAAGTATCCTTATTTTTGTACTAAGACTACATTTATATTCCTGTTGTGATTCTCTGGCTGTATTTTCTTTGTATCTTATTCTGAAGAAAAGGAAGTTATGCAGCCATGTTTGTCTGTAAATTTGGATATTTCAATAAAAATAAAATAATAATAATATATACAGTAAATGATACTATATATATTTACATATGAATATAGTTATAGGTCTGAAAATATAGATGCAAATTTAAATAATGAATATGTAAATGAAGAAAAAGAAAAACATATAATGAATAGGGCTGTCAATCGATTAATCGCGATTAATCGCATCCAAAATAAAAGTTTGTGTTTACATAATATATGTGGGTTCACTGTGTATAATTATTTTGTATGTATATAAATACACACACATGCATGTATATTTAAGAAAAAAATATTATTTATATATACAATATTTATATTTAATATAAATTATATATAAATCTATATACAGTATATACATGAAAATATTTCTTAAATATATACATGCATGTGTGTGTATTACAGTGCACCCACATATATTATGTAAACACAAACTTTTATTTTGGATGCGATTAATTGCAAATAATCGTTTAAACACCCCTAATAATTAATGTTTTTACACTTTCCACTCAAATATCTGGCAATTTATTGGCATTCATTATGTTTGCTTTAGAAATGTAAAAAAAAAAATAATTAAAAAAAAAATGCCACGTCACACGTCTTGACTGTTTTCTCTCCTCTTGTTCTCTCTCTGCAGTTCTTCAGCACCCTCTTTGCACCACTGGGCTTTTTTGCAGACAAGATGGAGAGTTTTATGCCCTCCTGCCTGTGGCATCAACTTGCAAATGTCTGACAAACACCAATTCATACATACTTGCACTCAAAAACACTACTGTACATGTAATATGTGTAAGGTCCCCACCTGTACTGACAATAAAAATGTTTTGGCTCTTTGACACACTTCTCTTTTGCTACAGTATTTGTTGTCATCTGACATTATTGTGTATAACAGCAGAAGTCTACATAAACATTTTGACTAAACGCCCATCTCTCAACCTCTATGCCTTTATGCTTTCTTATAGAATGAAGGCTTGAGATTGTAATTAAGACATTAGAAAAGAATGTCAGGCATTGCGGTTATGGTCATAAATGTCACTCAGTTTGTGATGTGCTGTTCTGCTAATGAGGCAGATCTGGGTAATGGTTGATGAATCTGTCTGACAAAATATGGTTACATACTGTATCTTTACATAAATGTCAGGCAGAAAGGACTTAAGATGTACCAACAAAATATTAAATGTTTTATAAACATGGGTGGAAGTCAATAGACAAGTAAAACATTAAGATTGTACAAAAAACATAAGACTGACATTCTAACATTCAAGAGGGCTTTGCAGAGATATGCAAAATCACATTTAATTCAAACAATATTTTATGCAAAAATAATAATATGCATTCCAAAATACTGTTTTTACTAACGTTTTCTTTCTGTTGTGGTTGTTTTTTAAATTATTATTATTATTTTATAAACATTATTATATGGCTACCTATATTCTTAAAAATATCTTCTTTTGTGTTCAGCAGAATAAAGAAATTTATACAGGTGTGAAACAGCTTGAGGGTGGGCAAATTATGATGGCAGAATTTTCATTTTTTGGGTGAACTATCCCTTTAATAAAGACAGATTTATTGGCGGGCTTTAATTACGTTCCGTTCCAAGCAGAGTGACGATAATGTATGGCGCACGCGGGAGGCAGGTCAGTAAAACATCCCCATGAAATAAATACCATTGTCTAATTTATTTGTACCAGCAATTGCTAAATTTGTCTCACATACACCATAGACTGTTAAAAAAAACAGTCGACGTACACCTTATTTTTAACGTAAGAGAGCAGGCGCGGGCGTTTTTAACTTGAACAAACTTGAATGTGCAAGGCTTCCGGTTTGAGCCGAGTCCTGTGATTTTAGCTGTCTACAAAAACAGTTCGTTATGCTGCTGATGTAGCAAACTGGTACTTGTTATAATATTATTTTAATTATCTTTAATAATAAACACACTGGTTTGTAGAGAAAATAGTTGCTTTTAAATAAATAAAATAAATACTTTTATTTCACCTTTGAATTCTCCTGTGCTATTAACTTAGCAGCTAATGAATAGCAAGTTTTCTAGCACATTTACAGGGAATAGTTTTGCGAATTAAAGGGATAGTTCACTTTAAGATTAATTTATGATATGTTTAGCTTACCTCAAGGGCATGCAAGATGTTGGTGTCTTTGTTTCCAGAGTATTTTCAGGTGGGCCCCATAAATCTCCATTATATGACTGACAGACAACAACGGTTTGACCAAAAAATATCAAAATTGAAAATACTGTGGAAACAATACCTACATCTTGGATGCCCTTGAGGTAAGCTAAAACATATCAAAAATTAATTTCAAAGTGAACTATCCCTACTGGTAGTGCTAGTGGTTGGCGATAAAAGATTGAACAATTTTAAATGTGCAAAATTTACAAAAACAAGAAGAGAATAGAATAGTTGGCTTAAATGGCAGCAGCAAATAGGGTTGCATAAGTGAGTCTGGATTTTGTCTCTATTTGGTCAGGTGTAAGTGGTGAACTCTTACTGTTTGACTGTGACAGTTTCTCAGTGTCGTTATTCAGGTGTAAATAATCCAGACCTCTGCTGAAGTAGCAGCTAACAGTTTTGCCATGTTATATTTGAGCCTTAATCTCCACAGATTGAAGGGCAAAGTTCCTCTGATGTGCAAGGATTATTTATGGGTGCTTGACTAACTGTTACTTCCATGTTTCCATATGGCACTTTAAGTTTTGTAAATAGTGTCTTTGCAGATTGTTTTTTCCCCTTCTGTATATGTAGCTACTGTAAATAGTCAACATCACTAAGTGGGTTTCTCCAACCTGTAAATAAACTCACTTCTCCATAGGTTCCTGTCCCGCTCTGAGCGCTTCCACCTCATCTGATGTGGGGACGAAATCTTCTAAACTGGGATTTATAGTTTTGGTAATTGATATTTTTTTCAATTTGGAATGGAAGATTAGCATAATGCTTTTACAGTAAACACTGACTTAATATGACATGAACATATGAAACAATAATTATAATGCAGTTATGCATTACCGTTGTGATATACTTTTTCATAATTTTTTTTGTCATTTACCAAGTTTCTTAAAGTCATAGCCTATGTATAGTGTTAAACCTAAGATGGCTGCTAAAGTTACAAAGCATTGTTCAAAATTCTTTCCCAGGTTTCGCTCCAGTGTCTTCAAAGCACAGCTATGCCTCTCAACATATTTGGCATGGACATGGATGTTCACAGCTACATATGAGACAAAAGCATGGTGTCTGATCATCAAACGTCCCGCTACCACCTGTTTTCTTTGGCAGTCGCCCATTCAACGGTCAGACGGGGTTGTGCAGGGTCAGAATAAAGCTTCATAAGGTACTGAATGTAGAATAGAAAAGAGCCGCAAAGACTGGCAGTGTGACGCATGGCTACTGTAGATCTCATCCCACACAGGAGAATGCTTATTCAGTCATATATATTTGCAAACAAATGCTGCTTAAAGAGGGTAATAACTCAGGAAAAAAATCCTGGCGTATAGCTGTGAAGGATGAGAATATGTTTCGCTTGAGACCATCACAGGCACGTTTATTGTGCTGCCACTTTACTTTAGTTTGTTTATTTTTGGATTCAAATTTATGTTGAATGTTTTTGCTGGTTCCTGGCTCTTCCTTCCCTGAACACAAACCTTGCAACAGGTTTTTTTTTTTTTTTTGTATGATTCAAACTATTTAAATTACACAAAGTGTAAAATAGTACAATTTTCTCATAAGATCAGGGTAG
>NC_142776.1:31603891-31683891 GCF_988280905.1 Pimephales promelas | reverse complement strand
ATTTACACACAGTTGGATGTCTGTATAAAACAAGCCTGTGAGTCGGGCACATCTAGAGTTCAACCTCATTTATCATAAACATGTCATGGATGATCTGCTGAAAATATTTCTTGTCACTACAAACCCTGTTCTCGAAGAGATTGTTGTTAAATTGCATCACCGAATGATTAATGAAACAAGAAACGCATTTATTGCTGGCCTGAAGATACGTGTCTTTCAACTAAACCTCATTGTTCCCCGTCATCCTATCAGGCATGTTTTGTTCGCTCGATCTCAGTACAACCTCATTTTCCCATTTACAGCGAAGCCATTGTTTCTAACGTGCTACATGTTTACTAGCTACTCACAAAGCACCACGTGAAACAGGAACACATCAATGGCATTGATGTGTGAACAACATTGGTTTTGTTGTTATTGTTTAGCACATGCGTGTGGTGGTTACTTTAGCTCGCTGCACGTCCAGAGCTCAGGCTGGTTTGGTGCTGGCTTTCAAACCAAAGAAAAAATGCACAAATTACAAGGAAACAGTGTCAGAGGTTGCCGTCATTCTGCCTCTATGTGAGCTGTGAGTAGTAAATCATGCTGGTGGTTTGAAATACCTGTATTCACAGAAGGTATCATCATTCATACCCTGGGACTCCAAATCTGGGTGCATGTCTTCTTTCTCTTTCACTGAATAAACACAAGAGAGCATCCTTAATTTAGTAAGACTAACAAACATTGTTCATATTTCTATTAACAAACAATATGTTAATAAGATATATATATATATATATATATATATATATATATATATATATATATATATATAATGTGTGTGTGTGGTGCTGGTAAATCAAACTACATTATGGGTACAAATAATTTTTTTTGGTCCCCATAAGGAAAATTATAAGTCATACTGATGTGATTATTTTTGAAAATTCAGAACGTATTCTTTATGGGTAGGTTTAGGGGTCTGGTAAGCGTAAGGGGATGGAATAGCAGCGCAGTCTCATCCCAAGACGTCATATAACTGACGTCTTGGGACGTGTTTTGAACATACGTCAACATCCGCCTTTTTAGGGTACCCTTAAACGTCGGTTAGATGACGTTATCGGATCCTAACCCTACCCCAGACCTAAACCTACCCCGTCACCTAAAACAACGTTAAAGGTAAAGCATCAGTTGTATGATGGCCCCGGATCGTCATGTAACCGACGTTTAAGGGTACCCTAAAAAGGCGGATGTTGACGTATGGTCAAAAGATGTCCCAAGACGTCAGTTATATGACTTCTTGGGATGAGACTGTGTTAGGAATAGAGTTTGTACAATATAAAAATCCCTATGTTTATGAAAAGTCTCCATAAAACATGATATATGTTGTAAATATAATTGTCTTTACTGTCACTTCTGATCAATTGAATTCTTTCTGAATAAAGTATTCATTTTCTTACTGACCCCAAACTTTTGAAAATTAGTATACACCCTAAAAATGCTGGGTTGTTTCAATCCAAATGTGGGTCAAATATGGACAAACCCAAATGTTGGGTTAAAAATGCAATTACAAAATTTACAGTTGAAAGTGAAAGTTGAAGTTTGGTTATTACATTTTTAACTCAACATATGGGTTTGTCCATATTTGACCTCAAACAACCCAGCATTTTTTAGAGTGTAGTAATTAATAAAAGGTAAATAGAACATTTTACCAAAGATCGTAGTCAATTAATAATCAATATGCATTTCATATATATATATATATATATATTCTGAACAAATTAATAAATAGAAAATATAGCATATATATATATATATATATATATATAGGTAATTTATGATATACGTCATCAGCAAGCACATATGCAGATTCATTAACGCTTGCAAATGAACAGATTTCATGCTGTTTCTGTAAAGTAATTAGAAAACGATCAGTTGTAGGGGTTACCGTGGTATAACAGATCCAATTACAGTAATACAACAATGCTATTGGCTAACACCTTGAATCAAACCCAATTTGCAGCCCCTAATGAGCATGTGTAAAATGTTCTAAATATACGTTTTTTTTAAAACACTTTTCATGTGCTATTGTGATAATCGAAGTGTAAATTTGATAGACATTGTTCCTTCATACTTACAGTATCATTTTTACTTCATGATAAAACTCTTTAGACATTTGCTAGGGTTTTCTTGTGCTATCTGACAGCTTTTTAAAAGATCCTGTTCACATCACCAAGTAACTGTGCAATATTCTACAGCAACTGATTATTTTCATTGTGTGTGAGAATACCTGAGTACTTTCCGCCTTTGTTTCGGTTCACAAAGCAGGCTATGAGCACCGAGAGAGTGAGCAGAGCTATGGCGCACATGAGCCCGATGAACCAGCCCTGGTTGGAAATGCCTCCATGAATACTGGCCAGACCTGTGAGAGACAAAACGTTCACTTACCAACCCATCATTTGATATTTACTGAGCACACTTCATTGAACGTTGACAACATCCGACACTAAATGAGAGACACCAGGCAAACTCAAGAATGGGAATGTGCTGATATTAATATTAAACTGCCAGACTGCATGTTTAATTGATCAATGGAAGAGGCTGATAAAGCATAATTGCATCAAGTCCACAGAACACATGCTCTGGAATGGACACGGCGTACACTCATGATCATTTTATCACAGGATGTTGCTCGGACTCTTGATGAGATGAGAAAGGAAGAGACAAAAGACGATTTGTGTTTGCATTTCTGTCATCTCGGAGACTATTTTCTCCTCACCTTTGGCCCTGGTCTTGATAACGTCTTCAAAAATACTAGAATTATCAACCCAGCTTTTAGTCATAAGACGCACTGTGTATTCAGTCCCAGGTTCGAGCCCTTCAATGATGTGGAAAGTCTTAGAAGAGTTTAGCGCATGGGATATCTTCCAGTTACCTTCACCTACAAGACGTGCATATAGGTGAAGCGGTGTTAGTATGCTACAAATCTCTACTGCCTATATATAGACAAAACAGTAAACAATTATTAGGGCTTCCAAATGAAAATGTTAATTTGGGTACAATGATTCTTTAAAAAACGCAATTGAACATTTTACCGACAGACAGGTAGATGTTAATTTTGATCAAAATCAGTAACTGGCATCAATTTACAGCCCTAATAATTATATATAAATTATATTAATATATATACTGTATACATATACATATATATGTGTAATATAAATTATTGATATTCAGTTGCAAATATGAATATATAAATCTATATGAATAAATCAAATATGGACAAACTCAAACATTGGGTTAAAAATGTAATTTAAAAATGTAAACCAATGTCTGGGTTTGTCCATCTTTGACCCAAAATTGGGTTAAAACAACCCAGCATTTTTAAAGAGTGTATTAGTGCTGTCAAATCGATTAATCTCAATTAATCACATATATCATAATAGTTGTTTTAAATAATATATTTGTCTACTTGTGTATATTTATACACACAAACATACACACACACACACAATACACAATACATATGCACGCAAATATATTTTATTATATTATGCGGTTTATAATGAATAATCCATTTGACAGCACTAAAATCTATACTTATTAACCTATGACAAAAATAATAAAGGCTAAAACAATGACTAATTAACTTTTTTTTTGAGTGAATTTACTTTTATTAAACCGAAAACGGTTATATGGAGAATTTAGACAAGAGTGAGAATTACTACTGAACTTTGAGGTATAATTTACAAGAATTAGGACGAAGAACAGTAAGGAAGGCTTACGGTTGTTCATAAAGGCAACATATAACTCTGACTCCGTCTGTTCTGTGCCAGGAATCCAGCTGATATTTGCAAAGTTGTGACTAACTGAGGTGCTAATATTCAACACAGCTGAGAGAAGAGAGAAATGACAGAGGGTTAGTACTGTACATGACACAAGGAAGGGTTGCCTGTTAGATACTGTTAGACTTGGGAGAAAGGAGGACGAGAAGAGTGACTTCTTTAAAAAATATATCAATGTAATATATGAACTTCGCCAGACATTACTTTAATGAAAAGCTGCTTATTAGCACTGCCATATTTTTAAATATGGGAGGCACTTTCAAGTCGCAATGAACTGAAAATGTCAACAGTATCACAGTAACATTGTCCTAACCAGATGTGATGATATAAAGATACAAATGATGAAAGCAATTTTTAACACTTTACTTGAGGGGGTGTGCATAAGACTGACATGACACCTTCATAACCGTGACATGACATATGTCTTGAATATGAAGTAGGGTTTATGCATGTTTATGACAACTGTCATTAAGTACCTTTCGCTCAATAATGACATTTTGAATGCAAATAGGACATTGTTTAAGATGTCTTTATGACATCTTGACATGAACTATAACCTGTCAGTGTCTTTGTCATGACAACTTGACATAAAATGAAGTTAAACTGTCATGTGGTTGGCTTTGACATTGGCTGTCATGAGGCCATTATAACTGTGTCATGAATATTTTCCATGACCTCAACTACAGTATTACTAATTGAATTTGTCATTAAAAAGTTATAATGGCTTCATGACAGCCAATGTCAACCAACCACCTGACAGTTTAATGTAATGTTAACCAATAAAACTAGGTGGTTTCATAGTTTGATAATTCATCATGTTTATGACAGGTTGCGTTGTCTTAGTAATGTCAAGTTGTCATGACAAAGACACTGACAGGTTATGATGTTATGGTTTATGTCAAGGTGTCATAACAAAGACATCTCAAATGTTATATTTGCATTACAAATGTCATAACTGAGCGAATGACACTTAATGACAGTTGTCACAAACATGCATAAAACTAACTTCCTTCATATTTATAACATATGTCATGTTGTGAATATGAAGGTGTCATGTTAGTCTTATGCACACCCCTTCAAGTAAAGTGTTAGCCAATTTTTCGTATGTAAAGTTTAAAGTGTTCATACAAAATTTCAAGTACCAGTTTGCCAAACAAGAGAATGTTTCCTTCTACTCACATAATTACTGTAATTTTGTCATGTGAACGCAACATTAAACATTAAATGTTTGTATATGGGCTGGGACTTTGTTACGTCTCAGAGCGACTTTCACTTTGACTGTGGTCCGACTAATTACTTGTCGCTGGAAACCCGAAAGTCACGGCTGGATAGGACATGGCTCGAGGAAATTAACGTGATGGGATGTCACAAACAAATGGCGGGTCTTCAGATGTTGGAATGGAGTGTGGTTTAATTTCCATCAGAAACATAGCTGCGAGTCTTCTGTAATTAAATGACTAATTAACGGCCTGAAATAATGATGTGCTCGTTACACTGGGCGAAATAAGATGAAATTATAAGAGATAATTCTAGACAGTGTCGCCGAGTAATAATTACGCCGTCACCGAGTTCTGAGTGCCGCAGAAACATCTGAACTGTTTCTATTCGGAAAGCCAAAAGTATTGGACTTGGACAATTGCTACCTTCGCGACATGCCACCGGAGCTATATCAATCACAGATAACTTGTGTTTTCATCACCTTCAGGTGTAGCAATTAGGCAGACTGTTGTCTGCTGTCAAAACTCATTACCACACATCTCAATCACCCAACACCTCTCCCTTTGGGCAAAACATGCAAATGGAACACATTTATTCTCAGGCTCTTTTCAGGAATTCATCTGCACCGAAGGACCGTTTCTATCCTGCCCATCGCCGCATGCTCAAATGACATCCTCTATTCGTGATGCGCTTCCATCCACCCTGTTATTGCAGAAATTGCGTTAATCATCTGTGTGGTGTGACACCTTTGCTTGACACAGAAATGGCGCCATAAATATTGAGCGAGCTAGCTGGAGGTTTGTCAGGCCGCATCTGCCGCCACAGCGGGGGGGAGGAAAGCTCGCGCCACACGTGCCCCGCAAGGCTGCTCCTGAAAGCCCCTTTTTGTGGTGCTGAATTTAAACGGCTTCCTCTTATCCACTTAGCAGACACTTCTGTGCAACATCAGCACTGCTCCTCACTCCCCCGATACACCCAGATAAATCAGACCTTCACACTTCGACTATACTGTATACACTATTGTTAGGGGTCAGTAGATTTACAATTCAGCAAGCATTTCATTGATCAAACGAGACAGTAAAGATACAAAAAATATATATTTCAAATAAATGATGTTCTTGTGAGCTTTCTATTCATCAAAGAACACTGTTTTTCAACATTGATAATAAGTACAAATGTGTTTCCTTTGAGTTTTTGAAAAATTCCACACATATCCGTGAAAATGGCTGTATTAACGCTGTTTAACGCTGTATTATGTATGCCAGGCCAGTAGTTGGCGATGCCACTTAGTAAAGAAACACTACACGCCTATAGACTGAAGATGTAACACGCATGTACATGCCACCGTTTTCACAAATTCGGGTTTATGTGCAATTTAATAAATGCAGGGTTTTTTTAACCCAAATTTGGGTCAAATATGGACTAACCTGGGTTAAAATATTTTTATTTAAAAATGTAACCCAATGGCTAGGTTTGTCCTTAGTTATTTGACTCAAATTTGGGTTAAAACCACCCAGCATTTTCACAGACGAGCATGGTATCGATTTCAAAAACTTTCAGCTTTTAGTTGGTATCATGTAAATATTTCACCATATTACTGTTTTAAAGGTATTTTTGATTATAAAATGCAGCTTTGGTGTTCATACTGTATGAGGCTTCTTTCAAACACATAAAAAAATCTGGTAACTCTTTATTTTGATAGTCCACTTTAGACATTCAACTAACTATAAGTAACTTTGCCGCTACATGTCAACTAACTATCATTAGAGTATTAGTAGACTGTCCGCTTAATATCTGCTAACACTTTATTTTGTTGGTCCCCAACAGACATTCAATTGACTATAAGTAACTTAGCAACTACTGTACAAGTCAACTTGTTCTCCTAACCTGAACCCTAACACCTAACCCACCTAACAGTCTACTACAGCCTACTAATACTCTAATGACACTTAGCTGACATGTAGTTGAAAAGTTACTTATAGTTAGTAGAATGTCTCAAGTGACTATATGACTATATAGAAATAAAGTGTAACCAAAAAGCTTACACTCTGAAAAATGCTGGGTTGGTTTGGGTTCATTTTTTTTGCCATTGGGTTCATGTTTTAAATTGCTCCAAATTGGGTTGAAACAACCCAGCATTTTTTAGAGTGTACAAGACCCCAAACCTTTGAACAAATGTGTTTCCATTATTACAAAACTCAATATTTGTAGAGACCGTCGGCATAAAAAAGCCAAATTTGTTCCTCATTTGTTCTTTTAGACTTGCTGTTGTGTGGTTTAGTACCTATAGAAGAAAGAGTAGCATTAGCCACAGGGGAAACAGTGGTTTTTCTTGGAGGAAATCGAGAGCCGGATTTTCCTGGAAAAAAGACATTTGCTATTTTAAACGGTTTGAACTGATGTGATGTTTCTACGAGAGAGTTAGGCTTGTGATGTACTAAATAGGATGATGCTCAATGCAAAATAAAAATAGTCTGTGTTAGCAGAACCATAGTATGCAAGGGCAATTTTGAACGGATTGAACTGGATTAAATGGAGTAAATCAATTAGTTTCATCTACCAACATAGAGCAGATGACAGGTTAATAGTGAGATTGATCTAATTTAGCAACCATCTATGGAAGACCTCACATCTACAGAATGCTTACACAAGGAAAGGGCAAAAAAAAAAAAAAAGCACACGAAAATGAAATGATTATCTCGTTATGAACACATGAATTTTCAAGATGGATTTCTACAGTACAGCTACAATGTAACCTCTAGTCTAGTGTGCTAGCTATTTCTAGTGCTAAAGAAAACAGAATACTTCATACTGATGTTGAAAGAGGCCACATCTGTTGAAGCTGGCAAAACAAAAGCAATAAAGCAATGAAAAAGACATATTGCAACGACGAAAGAAAGACACTGAGATCACAGCAACTTTAGCAGTGCCTACAGTGCCTGTTACCAAAGCATTAAAGCGAAAATGCAATAGCAAGAAACAAAGAAAAGTATTTAAAAATATGATGTCATCCTTTTAAATGTCGTACTAGAAATATGAAAGTATTACAAAAGGGTGTTATTTGTATGGATGAGATGGTATCAGTTGGAAATACCATGGAATTGATGTCATATTTATTTACACCATGGTTTGAGCATAGCAACCAAGATATATTAAAGAATACAATGGTATCACTATGCTTGTGGTCAAAAACATGGTGTTGCCATGGAAACATGGACATACTTTTAAAATAAAACATAATTCTCATACACCCAGTTGTGCTTTAATTAAACAGATTTTCACTTTCTGTATTTGAAATCAACTGATTTTCTTGATGTAAGTCTACTGTATGCGGTTGATTCCCATCGACTCATAAAGATATCTCTCCTCACATCAGAGCAGTCATTTGTTTTCTTGACTGTTTTCAATTCCTCTGCCAAATATTGGTATAATGCCTTGGGATTTTCATCTCGATCATATTTCTTCCCTAAATACAACTTCCTATAAGAACCCTCAGTGAAACGCAAATAAACAGCACTTTATTAACAAAGTGTGTCGCCGTGAATCATTAATCATGACAAATGTGCTGTAAATTCACACTTGTGTGTTTCTTTTCTTTTAATATGTATTTTTTGGATGTTGATTACCAACTTATTTCTACGTCTGTACTAATAACAATCCAACATTTCCATCCCCAAAGGCAACATATTTTTTTCTTCTTCCTTTTCGCAGGCGAGCTTTTATCCTCAAATCAATAAGCGCTTGGGTCCTCCAAGACAGTGATGAATGCAGCCCAGTCGCGCACTGTTATGATATTGTTCGGCTATAAAGAAATGCTTAGATGGGCATATGAAAAGCTTGGTGAGATGGGAGGTCGAAATAATGTCCCCTGCATTCGCCGGGTCGATGCCCATAACAACAGCAACTTGGTCATCCATGTCAGAGAGCCACATTCCCTGTCCTTTGGAACGCCACAGGCTGACTCCCCGGAGACGACCCCACCCACGAGCAGCTGCTACCCCGTACTCACTTGCTTCGGGGACAGTGGTGCGCTCCTCACTGACAGCTGGTCCGCAACCCACCCGCGTGCAACACCGTAGGTAAAACTTGTATTTGCTCAGTGCTTCCAGGTCCTGGAGGTGCTGCTTATTGCTATCAGTAGAGATGTTCAGGGTTATCAGAGGACCTAGTTCCTCTGTGTCATTTACTAAACAGGAAAAGGAAACAGAGCATACCGTCAATTGCATTTCTTAACAAGTCATTTATCTCCATGTTAGAATTCACACGGATTATGAACAAAAGAAAGATATGCAGCAAAGCGACATGTGTTCATCATATGTTATGGTTGGTCGGTCAGCTGGACTGGTTGCAGGAAGGCCATGGCATTGAAATGTCAGATGTGTTTAGTCAGCCATGTGTTTTTTTTTCTTCCTTCTGACACAGACTGACAGCCTGCGCTAGGATTGTCACAATACACACATTTCTGTAGTGGTTGTCACAATACTATGGCTTGTGGTACGATACAAAAGTATCACACTGCCATGTTATGGATATTGGATGTCATATTCATTTTTTGATTTCACAATATAAATATATTTGAATATTGTCTTAAAGAAATACAAAATACAACTGCAACTGATATGCTACGGAACAAACATGTGAAATATGAATGCATATATAAAAAACCAAGCAATTGTTGGTCAAACAGTCAGCCATAGGAAACAAAGATGATTTTTCTTGGCAGTATTGTCGTTTGATTTGACATATTAGACACTAATTTGGACACAAAACAGATTTTTTATTAGTATTATTATTTTTTTGCATTCACTCATGACAAACCAATTGTCTTTGCATTAATAACATTGGCAAGCACTGCATTTGACCTTTCACGCACACGCATCACAGCAAGGGACAAGCGCTATTCGCAGATCATGCACACGCATACCAATGTGTGCATTTGACAGTCGCCGTCAGGACTTCGATGCCGAGTAGAATACTACAGATTAAACCATCATTTCATGCGCATGTGTTATTGAGATATTGTATATGCAGCTTAAACAGGTTTGAATCTGCCCTGCAAAAACATCCCAGATAGACGAATTTTTAAGAGTGTTTGCTCATCTGCAATACGTCTATAGGACGTTTCCTGTCAGATGTCAAATAGACGAATAGATGTCTAAATCATTACATCTTAAAAACATCTCCTAAACGTCTATTTGACATCTGACAGGAAACGACGTATTGGAGATGAGCAAACAGTCATAAAAATACGTCTTCCAGATGTAAACATCAATTAGACTTGTGTTATCTGGGATGACATCATGATTTTTGGTAAACATACACGCCACTTACAAGTCAAGTGTCATATATATACGCATTTTGAGCTATCCGCGTGCATGCGTGTATGTCTACGCTGTTAAATGTCCGAGTGATTCCACGTGTATGTACATTCCGTTAAATGTCCAAGCGAAACGAAGCAAAATGTAGATCTACATCTGGGGAGCGATATTTTTTTCCTAGGATGGTAGGGGAAGACTCATAAATGGTATTAACCCCAGTGACGGGGTTGGGGTAGGTCATATATTTATATATACAGTAATGTAACGTTAAAGCTACACTGTGTAACTCTTTTAGTTTATTCTTATCTAAAAACACTTAGTTCTTTCAAAATATATATGTGCTCATTAATGTATATTTAATTCAATCAAGTAATAAAGTATTCTCGTGAGTGTATAATATGCCATTGAAAATACATACAAGTAAGGGATTCTAATGTCGGTCGCCATGTTGCCCCTCCATCTTGAAAGTACATTAGCCAAAGAGGGACATACCAGTAAATTCAAGCTTCGCCTTTCACATTTATGTTTGAGTTAACACTCATGGAGGAGGTCGAACTGGAAGCCAATCTTGGACTACGCTGGCCACTGTAGTTAAAATTGGAATTGAGAGGAACAGAAACTAATATTCACTGGATGGTCATATACCTTTTCACCGCTAGATGGGGGTAAAAATCACACAGTGTAGCTTTAAGTCAACGGCATTCACAAACGTGCTGAAAAGCGATTATGGGTGATGATAGCGTGCCATAAAATGGAAATACGAATTGGCGTGTCATGAGATCAGTCTGCCTGCACCATGTTTTGATTCTTTATTTCTTCCATAATTCTCTGTCAAATAAACATAAGTAATAAGTAAGAAATAAGTCATTCACAGTGTGTGATTTCAGCGTAGTTGGATCTGGCTGCGGGCCATCTGTGCAGTGGCTCTTTAATCCCAGTTGCTATTTTCCATTCGATGGGTACAGCTGTGTGCTCTCTCTCGCCAGCATTTTACACGCCACTTTCTTCAAGGAGACTTCAATGAGCCCACTTCAAAGGGAAACACAATGGTTCTAGCAAGCTCTCCTGATGAAAACGTTACTTCTTTTAATACGCAACCTGACACTTGGCCTCAATGATCAGACACGGCATCAAACACAATTAGCTGACGAGGCCTTCCAGACTGTACGCATCATAATCAGCTCCGTCATCACTCCTGCTGGGATCTGGTTGCGTGTTGAGCAGGGTGCGTGCCCAGCCTGGTGTTATACTGTGATACGATGCATGTAGAACAGTGTATCAGTGCGATGAAGGGTGTCAGGATGGTATACCGGGTCAAACATTTCTTTCCCATGAGCTCTGCACTACTTACGTGCCATGATTGCCCAGACAAGGGGTTTCCAAAACTGGGATCTAGACAGTCTTAGCACATAGGTAGTGCAGAGTTCATGGGAAATACATGTTTTTAAAGGGATAGTTCACCCAAAAATTAAAATTCTGTCACCCTTATTTTGTTATAAACATCATTATGTTGTAGTAGCAAATGACTTCCATAGTATTATTATTATTTTTTTTTACTACTATGGAAGTCAATGGCTACCGTCAACTGTCTGATTACCAACAATCTTCAAAGTATCTTCTTTTTAGTTCAACAGAAGAAAAAAACTCATACATGTTTGGGACAACATACGGGTGAGTAAATGACAACATCATTTTCATTTTTGGGTGAACTGTTCCTTTAAATCAATGAAATATTTACTTAGAAATATCAGGGAGTAATATTTCAGGTCAAAATGGTTCAGAATGACAAAATACGTTTGCTAGACAAGAGTCAGACCTTCTATTTCTTGAAAAAATAAAGGGGAATTCATTATTAAAAAATGTTTTCTATAGGTCTAGAAACAATATGAAAAGTGGGGCTAGACAAGAGGCAGACCTTCTATTTCTTGAAGAAATAATTTTTTAATTTTTATTTTTTTCCCGATAGGTGCAGAAACAATTTGAAAAGTGGGGATAGCATAATCCAAAACGTATTTGCTTTGCTTGTGAATACAAATTTGCTGTGGTCATTCACCCTGGTTTGCTGAAAAGTAGACATTAAGTCGGCATAAAAAAGATGATTCTTCGCAAGTTTTCTGTTGAATTTTCCCCCATTAAAATATCAAATAAAAAAATTGGAAACAATACTTTTACAACTCTTACTCTTGGTTAAACAAAGTAAACAAATCAGCCAGTGCACTAAGAATAAATACACTTATATTCAAAATACAATCTATGAAAACAAGTCTTAATATCCAATGCAAATTTCAAGGATTTTCAGATATTTTAACAAGGAAACTAATTATAAATAATTTCTTAGTATTAACAAGGCTTGGTTGCTTTTACCTTCTGCGGTAATGCTTGCCTCTGTTAGTGAGGCTTCTGATTGTTTTTGGGTCGTCTACAATTATGCTTAATCTTACAATTAAACTTTGAATATCAAAATCTACACCAAAATAACTCTTGCTATTTAGAGATACGCTTCACAATGTTTCCCATTTCCCTATAGTGCATCACTTAACCATTAATACGAAGTGCATTGTTAACCCGCAACGTAATCAGTGGTCTTATTCACTGTAAATCTTAATTAAAAGCATACCCTAACGGCATGCAGTGAATAGCTGTTCAATTCACTAGTGTGCATTCAATTCAGTATAACAGGACCTGTATAATAAAAAATAAGCAAATTGAGTTAACTTAAACAAGTCAAAGTAATTGTTTTCCATAAATCACTGTGTCTTATTGAGATCCTATACAGTCATAATACTGAAGTGCCTGTTGAATATAAGATGCGGCTGCCAACCCTAAGCTAGGTGGCACAACAATATCTCCTAGTGGTGAGACGTAGGCATCACTCGATGTAATGAGACGTGAAACATAAAAGAACACTTTGCAGTTTTTATATGTCCAAATCTACATCTGCTTCATGGGGAACATGTTGACTCAGGGGAAAAAGCTATTTTAATGCTCTCTGTGCCATACAAATTTACATTCTTTTGCCTGGCCCTTTCAGAGACATGACACCGAATCAGTGCAAATCCAGTGGTTTGTGGTTTTACTGACCATGGGCCACAACAGAAATGCATATCAGGAAAGCTGTTTACTCAAACCCCATGCACACAACCCTAACAGAACGATGCAGCGAGAGTTATGAACGAAATGGAAATGCAATGATCACATACTTAGCTGATATTGCAGGATGTAGCCGATTAGGACTCCATTTGCGTCAACCGGAGGAGACCAGGTCAAGGTGACCTTGTTTTTCTGGACGTTTGAAACGCTGAAAGCAGCTGGTTGACCGGGTACTAAAAGTAGGAGATAAAAAAAAGAAAGTTGACAGATTATTTGAATCATTTAAAAGGAACGTTTCACACACAAATGGTCATTACACAGCCCTGCATAATAGCAAAAAGGCCTAATAGTACCTAATTAAATGATTTAATGAAGTTCAAAAACATTAATGCAAACTTTCCATCAAGTACAGTTTAAAAAAAAAATCTTTTTTTCACAATTATATATACATATATACTTGATTAAATGCAGCTTTAATGCATTTATTAACATAACAAAAGTCAAAAGTTTCTTTTACATTGTTTCAATGTGTACAAGTTGCAAAGGAGTGGACAACTACATTCAAATACTCCATTTAATTTCATCGAACTTTACATAGACACAAGGCAGTGTTTTTCATTCATTTGTTCCACAACTTTGCGACTTTCGTTCGTGAAAGACATTTTCCCCTTTATCAAAGGTCTTACATCTCATTTTCATTTCCAAACATTCACTTTGACATGAATGTTCACAAGAAAAACAAGAACCAATGCCATATTTGGGTAAACCAACTATTTCCATCTTATTTATCACTCACAGAACCAAGATTATTATGTTTAGCTCAAGTATTCCCACATCTTCTCCTCACTCACCTCCTTCAGGGGTCTTGAAGCTGACCGAATGACTGCCCGGCCCGTTTCCTCTACTGTTAAAGGCCATGACAATGAGGCTGTATTCTGAGAAAGGCATTAGCCCTGTGACCACCGCACGGTTCCTCTCGCCTGAGAACGTCGCCGTGTGTTTGTCGCCGTGTGTTTTCTTTGAGTCCAGCAGACTACGAAGCCTCCACCAGCTTACCTGTAAGGACATGAGGATCGATTAGTCTCTAGAAAGTGAAGGGACAGCTGATGAGTCAAAAACAACACGGATTAATACATGTGGATAGGCTCTGACAGCTTGCTGGGAAACAAGAGGAGCTTTAAGGTCACAAAAAGGGGTCATTAGCCCTCAAACCGTGGCTAAAAAAGCAAAAGACACATTGGTGCGGAATTACCCTGTAGCCCCCCAGATGTCCATGGAGTTTGTCCTTGTGAACATGGTCCCATCTGACCTTCACCATGGTGTTGTTCATCACTTCTACGGCTACATCCTCTGGAGCTGCTGAGGGGACTGCGGACGAATAACATGCAAACGAAATATTACAAATAGCTCTATATAGCTGCCTTCAAATTACACTGTTCCTACATCAAAATAATGTCAGTGAATTAGATTCAGCTATACGAAATAAGGACCAAGAAATGTGGTGTAATTTGGTGGGTAATCATGGGAAAAACTGTGGTGGGAGTAATAGTTGTTTACATGGAGTTATGGACTATAATATTGTTTTTATGCTTTGTAACTACATTTCGTTATCAAACACATTGCAAATTGCCTACATAACACTTTTACCATACACAATCTACGTAATCTATATAAAGAACATTCACAGACATCATATGACACTCGCTAATGAGAAGAGATTTGATTATAATGGAATAAATCCTGGTAAACACCAGTGTTGGGGAAACAATGTTGAATTGCCAAGCTAAGCTACTGATACATTAAAATAGTTAAACGTTAATTAAGCTATTCTTTTGAAAAGGTATTTAGCTAACTATATTGATTGAAGCAATCTTTTTTTTTTAAATAAATAAATAACTATTATGGTTAGGACCCATGAATTAGATACGTTTTTTACATACTGTAACATTAACTGTTCTTGGAAACATTTCAATAACCATTAAAAATATATATATGTTACACTTTTTGCATACTGGCCCATTTTGACCCAGGTATCAAATAAGGATTCACACATGAAGTTATGCACGACTGTTTTTTTTTAAATCTTTGAGCTAGACTTGTATCTAAAATAAGTTTTGTAAAATGTCTGTAGCCTCTTTCCCATATCTCATACACATGTTTGGTGCTGAATTTTGTGAACACATATTGATGAAACATTGCAGCAAGAAAAATGTATAATATGTTTCATATGAATCTAAATGTTCTTGCAAGTAAAATCTATGTTTAAACAATGTAGAATATATTAATGTTGTTTTGATAGAAAAATAATGTTCATAAAATAAACTCTGAAAATAAAAACTGTCTAACTCTAACTCTATTCCTGAATCTGCAGTATGAAACAAGTCATCATAACCAGTGTTGTCCAATTACAGAACAAATTACTTTTATAAGCCTTTTGTTGTGAATCAGAAACATGCAGCTCTGAACGGATGAACGACTCAAATAAACTGGTTCGTTTTAGTTAATCAAAAGCATGACCAATGTAGTACAATTCCAAAAATCTTATGAACGTACTTATATTTATTAATAATTTTGAGTCATTAATTATGAATATTCTATTCCCCCAGATATTTTTCCTTGAAAGTATTAAAAGATTCCTTCATGGAATCATTAAGGTACAGTATCTATAAAGATTCAACTCCGCCATACGGGGATTCAAACAGGTGGCTCATTTTTAAAATATGGTCATTTACATGAACAATCCATATGAACTGATTCACTAGTATGAACCGTGTTTTGATTACTTCAGGTTGCTCAGCTTGGAATCTGCATGTGCAAAAACAGCGATTTAGCATTCATCTGCTTATTATCATTTGGGGAGTAAATCAGTTGCTCCCCAACACTGGCAAACACGTGCTAAGATAAGATAGAAATAAGAAAAGATGGAGAGAGAGCAAAAAAGGGACTAAACTAAGCGTATTGCACAGAGACGTATAGTGACCTGTGATAACATCGGGAGGGCAACTCCAAAAGAAAACTGAAGGCAAGAGAATAATTATAGTCGCGAATGTAAATAGCTCATAGCCATGATAACATTTCATTTGTTAGTCTACAAAGACTCTGAGAGAGGAAATCGTTCCCCCTTTTGCAGTTTAATATCCTCAATAAGGCAAAACAAATCGGCATATCAGAGCTGCCGTTTGGGTATTGTGTAAAGGCAAGACAGTATTTCATCAGCATTCTTTGCCCTCTAGGTGTGTTGATATTCTCGTCACACATGTACTGCACTATCGCTAGAGGTGGGGGTGGGGGGGTCCATTTACAGGCATCTGCAATGAAACAAGACCCTTACAGACAAAGAAAAGGTTAGAAAAAAAAATAAGATATGTCTTTCAAATTCTTCACCTTCTTTGTTCGCTCTCAGAGGTAAACATGCACAATGCTTTGACAGTGAGTGAAATGTCAATGGAATGGGGTTATTTGAATGCACACTCATCTCCAAAGCTCAGACAATGGCGGTTGCTCCTACTCACAATCCTCTCCTGAGTATGCTGTTATTATTTTGGGGTCCGGACCCCAGCCCGCGTGGTTCTTGGATTGAATTTTGATCTCGTAAAGGACGAACGTCGGGGTGTTTTTAACCACAAAGGAATGCCTCTTCACAATGTGCTCCATCCAGTCCTCTCCGCTGCCTTGTCTTCTGTAGCTTACTTTGTACTCCAGACCAGGCCCGTTGTGCTCAATAGGTGACAATGGCTGTGACAAGAGTACGAAAGAGCTCAGTTAGCTGACGGGAAACAGTAAATCAAAGGAAATAGCATTTAGTTGCTCAAACACTAGCTGTTTATATTGTCTCGGACTCAGAGGGCGAGCTCACAGAACTTTCACTCGCTGACCATATGACCGTATTGCAAACAAAGAAGGCAAACATAGGCTGAATCAACCTTTATAATCAGAATGGATAACCTTTACACTCCTTTCAGGAATAAGAGTTGATCCAGAGTTGATATACTGAGCATTTGAAGGTGGTTAGTAGCAATTTAGCTAGACATGCCTGAATAGAACTGTCCATTTCAAGATTAAAGTCGAATATTTTCGAGATTAAAGTAGAACATTTTCGAGATTAAAGTCGAAATATTTTGAGATTAAAGTCGAAAATTTTCTAGATTAAAGTGAAAATATTTTGAGATTAAAGTCGAAAATTTTCGAGATTAAAGTCGAAACATTTCGAGATTAAAGTCAAAACATTTCGAGATTAAAGTCGAAACATTTCGAGATTAAAGTCGAAACAATTTGAGATTAAAGTTGAAACATTTCGAGATTAAAGTCGAAAATTTGAGATTAAAGTTGAAATATTTTGAGATTAAAGTCGAAAATTTTCGAGATTAAAGTCGAAACATTTTGAGATTTAAGTCGAAACATTTCAAAATTAAAGTCAAAACATTTCGAGAGTAAAGTCAAAACATTTCGAGATTAAAGTCGAAATATTTCGAGATTAAAGTCGAAATATTTCGAGATTAAAGTCGAAATATTTCGAGATTAAAGTCGAACATTTTCGAGATTAAAATCAAAACATTTCGAGAGATGAGAATACGAGAATATAGTCTTCTGTAGAAGCTGCGTGTATGCTTGCCATTGTCTCGCATTACCGCACACACAGGCATTCATAATGGCGCATAGCGAGTTTCACACTGTGTGTGTGTGTGTGTGTGTGATTGTGTGTCTGCGTGTTTGTTTGTTTTTTTTAAAGGAAATTCAACAGGTGCCAATCCGTATGAACAATTAGAATTCTGATGAGAAATTTTATATACTTTACATTACTGATCAAAAGTTTGGGGTCAGTAAGAATTTTTAAAAATGTTTTAGAAAGTCTCTTCTGCTCACCAAGGCTGCATTTATGATCCTTCAGAAATCTTTCTTTTATACTGATTTTGTGCTCAAGAGACAATTCTTACTATCAATGTTTTCAAACGGTTGCGCAGCTTAATACTTAATACTTTGTCCAATCCATTAATTATATAATCCCCTTTTTCCCCATGAGGGTATATTTTTCTGGTAAACGGCTGATAGACCTGGTTCATTGTTAGCAATTTATCTTGATGTCAAACAATGTAACAATTGACTTTTTTGAACAGCTCCGAGGTACATCAGTTAAATTTCCTTTTACAACCGTCGTCGTTTAGCAGCAAAAGACTGAATAAAATCCAAGTACTCATTAAAGTCCACCATTAACAATGAAAATCCTCATAATTCTACAAAGTACAGGGTGAATCAGCATGAAAAGGTGGCCGAATAATAGCCCAGAAACTGTAAAAGAGATTCACCTTTATGTGAAAATAAGAATTTATGCATCCCGTTCCTTTTACTTTTTAATCAAAGACTCACTCTGGGCTCCTTTTGATGAGAACGTGTGTCCAGAGAGATCCATTTCTGCAGGGCTTTGTAACTTTCCCAACAGCACTGCGATGGAGATAGCCGTGTTTTTCTATGCAAAAAAAACCCTATCTCGGGGAACACGCTTATCGATAATTGGAAACTAACAACTGACACTGTTAGTTTGCTCTCCCGCTTTGAGAACTAAATGAAATTCTGTATTTGAGAGCACTTCTTTATCTGTGCAGCCCTTCCAGTGCTTTGAACCTTAGATATTCTTGAAGACTACTGGAATTAAACGTTTAGCATCGTACCTCCCAGTTGATATCCATTTCATGTGGCAAATGACCTTCGATCTTGATATTTTCTGGGTTCTTGTCGGGGGCTTTGGAGAGAGCAGAAATATGGATTTAGTTGGAGGTGAAATTGTTAGTGAAATATGCACTTTATAGACTGGAGCTTAAGCGACAGGGAAAATCAATTATCTCACAAGTTGGTACGTTTTAAAGTTCAGTGGGCAATGAAGTTGGGCTCACTGTTGTCTGTGGTGACGTGGTTAGGAGAACCAGCAAGAGAGCTTATGGATACCTGAAGCTGGAGTTTTGTATCTTTCAGTGGTCCGGCTTGGTAAACCTCTTCCGACCTCATTGATGGCGGAGACTCTAAAACGGTAGTCCACATGTCCATGAAGCTTCAGCAGAGCGGAATGATGGTTTCCAGGTATTCTCGTAATCTCTCTCCAGCTGCCCGGCTCATGTTGGCTTTCCTCAAACTCAATAACAAACTCTGCACAAAGTTTAAAATTAGAACTGTCGGCACATAGACCACACGACATCTTTTTTCAAACCTTAAATGTGTACAGTACATGTTGAAAAATCAAAATCAACTGGTTTTACTCAGGATATATCATTTAAATTGACTCAACATGACTACATTAGGTAACACCAACGAAAATTGTTTGTAAAGGTTAAAAATGGTAGAAAACAGCCCCTTTGAAGCCCCTTTCAATAAAAGTAGCCTTGGTGAGCATAAGAGTAAAAAAACATATATTTTGAAACCTTTTGAATGGTAGTGTAATTTGCATATGTGGAGTCATGTACATGAGGTAAACACTGATCAAACAACAAGTCAATGAGTAGCCTTACATAGTGCATCCCAAATTGTGCTATAGAGTAGGGCAGGGTATTGAGACAAATTTCACAATTCGATTCGATTTCGATTCACAAGCTTGCAATTCGATTCGATTACGATTCGATTCGATTCAATATCGATTATTTTGGATATCAGTTACAATAAATGGCATTTTTTCTCAAGGGAATCAAATCTCTTAACTAATGCTGTAAACTATGGGAGTCTAGTTGTAGCCTACTAGGCTTCATTAGCCTAATATGAAGGTAATAATGAATGAATCACTTAAATTACACTTTTATTTTTTTTATAATAAGAAGATTATGAAATATAAACATTTAAATGGTGGCTGTCTTAAAAAACTTGCCAGATTTATTCAAATATGAAGGTAATAATGAATTAATCACTTAAATTACACTTTTATGTATTTTTATAATAAGAAGATTATATGAAATATAAACATTTAAATGGTGGCTATATATTTAGCAAAATTAATTTTTTCCTATCTGAATAACGAGTTGATGTGGGTTTTCTGAGGTAAATATGATTGATACATTGATTACAAGCTGTTTAACTGACGTCTTTCCACGGTTGAAACGCTGATTGAGCGAATCAATGTGTCAATGAATCAAACACACTTTCAGACGCTCATTCATGTTTATTTCGCGCTGTGACTGGTGTTATTAACCCGGAAGAGAGATCAGCGCTACTGCTTCTCTTGAGCTGAGCAAGAGCGATCTCACGCCACAGCGCCAAAACACTATTTATGTTTTTGAATTTCTAAAGAAAATGGGCGCAATTTGAAAATTGAGACTTTGTTTCATATCAATAGTAACAAAGGACAAAGATTATTGCGATTTTTTGGATGCGCGCAGCCGCGATACAATATCCCATTCATTCAAATGAAAGAGGATGAATAATCGATTCTTGAGACTTAAGAATCGATATCGGTTCGTAAAAAAATGAGAATCGATTAACATCGAGAAATCGATATTTATTACCCAGCCCTACTATAGAGTATGGGCAATATGTAGCCTGAGAAAACCCAGACATCTTCCGGGCAAATTTAGATTTGCTCTGATAGTTAGTCTCATTCAAGCCCATTTCCAATCCGTCGAAATCGCGGCACCAATCAGAAACTTTGGGGCGGGCTTTACACCATGATGACAGCGCTGGGATTTTAAAGCAGACTTTGTAGCCTACATTACAAAGATGGATGCCGCCGTCGAACATCACTCGTTCGAATCAGCTATCGCGTCCGTTTTAACCGATTTTAACATTTCCTTTTTGTTAAAAAACAAACAAAGAACAACACTCAGAGATGTTTCTCCGCCATCCGCCGCTCTACATACGTCATCTCCTTCATCGCTCTGATTGGTTTTAGGTCTACCTGCGACGTCCGTTGGTGACGCATCTGGAAATGATCATTTTAACCAGGCTAGGCAATATGGGTATTAAGACCATGTTACCAGTAATGGAGCTGTTATGGTCATCTCCTGGAATCCACTGCACTTTCACACTTCTCCCATTATGTTCAGACAGGATCACATCCTCTGGTGGATCAGGAACATCTAAAGAAAACAACACATTTTTATTTAGGGTTGTCAATCGATTAAGCATCTCCATTTCAATCAGATTCATTACATGATGTTGCTTTTTTGTTGCCGCTTTATAGACATTTTAGGGACAGTAGAAGAAAATGATAGGGAGAAGAGGGAGGGTGGACCTGGAAAACGACTCCAGCTGGTTTCAAACATGCCAGGTCGTGTCTCCAGCTAGTGCATTTGAACAAAAACTATGTGGTGCTATCTTATTAAGGATACAATTCCAGTCGTGGCACAGCTGGTAGCCAAATCCCCCCTGTGCCGTGCGCTGAATCAATTTCAGCCCTCAAAGCCATGTGTCTATCTCTACTTTCCTAAATTGTTAAGACTAAAAGCACATAACTCACCCACAACTGAAAGCTGCGCAACCGCCATGTCTTGGTCAACCGGTGTTCTGGCCACACAGACGTATAAGCCCTGGTCTCCAAAGCTCACATTAATGATCTCAAGCACTCCACCGTCCAGGATATATCTATACACACCAGCAAAGTCACAGATTAGACAGCGCTGTCATTCACTATTGTAAAAAAAACAACATCCTGTTGTCTATCTCACCTTGCGTTCTCGCTGCCGTTGAGGGCCATGCCATCTTTTTCCCAAAGGATCTCAAAGTCATCACCGAAGGAAGGGTCGGACTCTGCCTGGCATGAAAACTGGATAGTGGTTCCAAACAAAACCCGCAAATCACGTGGAGGATCGACTATTCTGGTGGGATCTGACAAAGAAAATAAAAGTCATTTTAGATTATGGGGATTTGCTAAATTGGTTAACTTTCTGAATCTAGTAAACCATTCCTCTTACCTTTGACTTCAAATGTTGCAGCAATGGCAACTTTGCCCTCGGTATTTTGAGCGAAACAAGAATACTCCCCCATGTCCTCTTTCATCACGCTGTGGATCTCCAGCGAACCATTCTGATGAACATAAAACCTTTCTCCTTCCACTGCATTGACACTGTCAGCTTTACTCCTGTGTAACCATACACCAACTGGGTCATTCTCAGGAAACAGTGTCAATTAAAACGATGAGTCATACGATACAGAACTTAGCCACATTATTTGATAGATGTCCCAACTGTGTATAAGGTACAGAACTTTTTTTAAATAAAACATTCATGCTATTTTGAAAATTTGCATGCCCCAATTAATCACCATTACATTTGAACTGTACTTAATTTCTTAATTTAAAACTTAATTTCACTTTGATTGAACATTATAATGCATTCACTGAAAAAAAATAAACAAAAACAGTGGTCATAGAAACCTCTCGGATTTCATAAAAAATATCTTCATTTGTGTTCTGAAGATGAATGAAGGTCTTACATGTTTGGAACGACACAAGGATAAGTAATGAATGACAGAAATTTCATTTTTGGGGGGACTAACCCTTTAAGTTATGTTGTGTGGTGTAATGAGATTTATAAATCAAGGACACAATTTGAAATAAAAGTAAAGGACATTATTTTGCAATTCTGTAAGATTCCACCTCAAGATATTTTGACCGCAACATAGTTTTGAAGAGAAATGTCATGGATTAGCAAATTAAATACTTTTTAAATTAAAATTAAAAAAATTAAAAAAATAAAAAGAGAATCCTGAAATTGACAGTTTCCAAAGAATGCCAAATTAATTAGTCATCCATGCTTTCACATGAATCTCATGTTTATGAAAACTGATGAAAAAAGTGCATAAGTGATAGTAAAGACATTAATAATGTTTTAAAAAATAAATGCTTTTTGACTTTCTATTCATCAAATAATCCTGAAACCATCAAGTTTTCTGAAAAAACGATACAGTATATATTAAGCAGAACAACTGTGTTCAACAATGATAATAATAAGGAAATGTATCTCGACCACCAAATCAGAATATTAGAATGTTTTTTAGAAAGGATTGTGTGACACTGAAGATTGAAGTAATGGCTGCTGAAAATCCCTCTTTGATTTCTCTTATGAGTCACCACAGTCAACAACACAAGTGCTGTTATTGCTTTAACTTAACAGTGGCACACTTACAGATCCACATGAGTAGTTTACCTCATTATCAGTGTTAAACACTGCCCGAGGGCCTTCAGTAAACTGCTTCACCAATGCAAAAAACACACAGAATACACTCCATTACTGCAGTGGTAACCCTTTAGAGCTGTGCTGCCCTCTGCTGGCCTGTACAAATACTTCTACTCACCACGTAATACTGGCGGTTGGCGAGCTGAAGACCTTACAGTGCATGACCACACCTTTCCCCTCCACTGCCATATATTGCAGATTATTTTCTGTTAAGATCAGGGGCTGGATGTCTGGGGAGAGAGTTATCAGCATTGCACCATTAAACACGACAAAACACGATTGGATTAGTCTCTTTATCTCTCGTCTTGTGATGCACGTTGTTATCAGTTAAGTAAAAAAAAAAAAAAAAAAAGTCCCTGTCCTTGGAAAAGCAGCTTCCTGTTCTATCAGGGGAGGTAAGCGGGTTTGCAGGGTTATAGAGAGAGAATTGAGATTTATGTTTTTCTCTTTCTTCTTTATTTAATTTAATTTTTTTCCTTTTCTTCTTTTTTTTTTTTTTAAAGTAAGGATCCTTAGCAGCTTATTTTATCTCTCAGATGAAAGCAACACATGCTTTGGTTAGAGTAACTGAATACGAATGGAGGAAGGCATAATTGTTTGCACATAAAAGCGCCTGGCTGCCTGTGGGAGAGTGTGTCTGGAGATCAGAACCGACAGAACAGCTCCACCCTAAAGCCTGTGTGCAATCATTTGGACCTTCCGCTCTCTGAACAAACCCGTCCATATCACACCTCTGCTCTGTCCACACCAACAAAAAAACAGATGTTTGTTCACGGCCAGGCAACACCATGGTCGTTTTATGTGATTTTTGGCCAAAACTGAATAAAACCACGAATATCCCACAATTTCTGCATTGGTCTCTCTTAAATGAGTGGAGAGAGCATGAAAAAGTTGCGAAGACATATTTAAAGGGATAGTTCACTTTGAAATGAATTTTTTATATGTTTTAGCTTACCTCAAGGGCATCCAAGATGTAGGTGTCTTACTTTCCACAGTAGTTTCAATTTTGATATTTTTAGGTCAAACCGTTCTTGTCTGTCAGTCATATAATGGAGGTCTATGGTCACCACCTCAAAGAGCATGCACAGAGAAGTCCAAATTAAACATGATTTAATGACTCATAAATGTAAGCACACATTGATGGCCTAAGACACGAAACGAGCGGTTTCTGAAGGCACGGGCGCTTCGGTCTGCGCATGCGCCGGAAAGCGCCGGTAGTGATCTCTTGCGCGGTTGCGAAAAAAAAATCAGATTTTTACGATTTTCCTGTATATTCAAATATATTTCTTCACAGTGAAGGATAACACTTCTGAAATCTCTGTGTAAGCAATGAGTGACGCACACACATGAGAGATCACTTCCGGGGCTTTCCGGCGCTTGCGCAGACCAAAGCGTCCACGCCCTCAAAGTACAGTACTTGGACGTGACTGTGATTGTTAGAGGTAAAAACGATATAAATACTGTTCGTTTTCTCACACAAACCACTTGTTTCGTGTCTTGGGCCATCAGTGTGTACTTACGTTTACGAGTCATTAAATCATGTTTAATTTGGACTTCTCTGTGCATGCTCTTTGAGGTGGTGACCATAGACCTCCATTTTATGACTGACAGACAAGAACGGTTTGACCTAAAAACATCAAAATTGAAAATACTGTGGAAACAAAGACACCTACATCTTGGATGCACTTGAGGTAAGCTAAAACATATCAAAAATTAATTTCAAAGTGAACTATCAATTTAATTAGAATGAAAATCCATTCAATACACTGCACAGCTGAGTACAGTTTGCTTACTCATAATCATGATGTTGGCATTGGCTAGGATGGTGCCGTGTTTGTTAGCGGCCTCACACTGGTAAACAGCGCTGTTTTCTGGGTTTGCGTTGTGGATGGAAATGGTGCCATCTTTCAAGATTTTTCTGTTGGGGACTGGGACCTCTGAAATAAAAAATGTGGGTCAAATGTTTTGTTAAAACTGTAACAGGGTATGTGAAATTTTAACTTGAAAATGAAAATACATAAACGGATGAAATATTTGCAATGCAGTTAAACCCATTAACGCAGAAAAAAATTGTTGACACTTAATTATAATTTTCATTAACAAACATTGTTACATCATACAATGCTTGACAGGTTGTAATCACCAATTATGTTATACAGTAATCCAATCTGTCAAAATCACCATTTCTGAAGTCAGTAGGCACAATGTTATCTAAAATTGATATTGTTAATGGATAGTTGATGAGTAATTTGAGATAGGAATTATAAATGTTTACCGTTCAACGGTCGGCCGTTGACTCTCCATGCAACACTAGGTTTAGGATTTCCTTTCACGACACACTTGATCACCACATCAGCTCCAATCGTCCCTAACTGACTTTGAGGTTCAATCTCAAACTCAGGAGGCTCTGTTTATGCAAGAGAATAGAGTCATGTAAAACAATGTATTACACACACATGACATGATTTTGATTAGTCAATTGCAGCAGTCAGCACTCAGATATGTCCTAATATTCATTGTTGTTTGAACACAAATAGCTGTTAAAGGTGAAGATGGTGTGTGTGTGCCTTGACCTTGCTTTGCTGCTTGAAAATAGACATTATTATTAATATATCTCTCCCTCACAGCCTCATTTGTATCTGTGTCATTTTTATTTAATATGGCATCTACCCTGACTAAGGTCAGAGTATTAAAAAAAAACAGACACTATACATGATGAACATACAAAAAAAAAAAAAAAAAAAAACTGAAATATAAACTTATTAAAAAATCTTTTATGATAGCATTATTATTCTGAAAATGACCAGTGAGTTCTAAGAATATGTATGGCATTTGAGCATTATAGTAGGAGTGTATTTATAGTTGTCCTGAAACAACCCTGGAAGCACTTCTTGTCTTTGGGCAGAAGATGGCGCACTTTTACCACTAGTGACTTTAAATGCATGATATACAACCATTATTAAAGCCACACTGGCATATTTACTGTGGTTATAAAAAATAAATAATGTGACTCACCCTCTACTGTAACATGAAAATAATGCACAACCTCTCCATGAGGATTTTTGGCTCTGCACATATATTTCCCATCGTCCTCCTCATTTACCATCTCTACGGTGAGCAACTTCCCATGACGCTCCACCACGACCCTTTCTGGAAGATTGTTGAAGCCTATTTTAACCCACTCCACCTTTGGTGTGGGGCTGAAAGACAGATTGTAGTAATGAGCAACCAATCATTTTTCATAGAGTCTACCCAGCAAACAAAAATGATATGAACTTTATGCTAATGTTTCCATTAGGTTGAAAATATTCTTTCTGAACTATCTCTGAATGTTCAAAACGTCCAGGTTTTAAATGATTTAAAAAAAATTTTTTTAAATGAATGATTTTTTTTCTTAATTATGTATACATTAGAGAAAGGGGAATGGGAATGTTACATTTATGGGAACATACAGTAACTTTTGAATGTTCTCTCTATGAATAAACACGTTTTTGAGCTATCATTTTGCAAATGTATTAAAGTTTACAACTTTAAACAAACATTTATTTTTTATGTTTCCATCTAAATGTCCTTAATATAATCCACGTTTAAACATTCCCACTAGATTTTAAATGCATATCAAGTGGTATTATTGAAACAAATGGCATGCTCCTAAATTAAATTAACGATTCAACTGAATAATGCAAATTAGACAATGACACTTACAACCCCTCTGCAATGCACTCCAACTGAAGAGCTTCGCCTTTCACCAGACGTGTATGTGACTCTAATCCTGTGGGCACCAGTAGACGGGGCTTCCTCTCCAAAAGAGAGTTTGCTTTATAACAGTAAAAAGATAAATATAATATAATATAATATAATATAATATAATATAATATAATAATTTATTTAAATCCTTTCATTTCTACAACATAATATCACCAAACAGAACTGTAACTGTTTTACATTAATTAATTATTCAATTAAGTTTTTTTAAAGGGATAGTTAACTTTGAAATTCATTTTGGTATGTTTTAGCTTACCTCTAGGGCATCCAAGATGTAGGTGTTTTTGTTTCCTCAGTAGTTTTGATATTTTTAGGTCAAACCGTTCTTGTCTGTCAGACATATAATGGAGGTCTATGGTCACCACCTCAAAGGGCATGCACAGAGAAGTCCAAATTAAACATGATTTAATGACTCGTAAATGTAAGTACACCTAAGACATGAAACGAGCGGTTTATGTGAAAAAGGAACATATTGTTTTTACCTCTTGTTTCCACAGCCACAAAGCGCCTGCGCGGCTTTGGTAACAAGAGGTTAAAAACGATATAAATACTGTTCGTTTTCTCACACAAACGGCTCGTTTCGTGTCTTAGGCCATCAATGTGTACTTACATTTACGAGTCATTAAATCATGTTTAATTTGGACTTCTCTGTGCATGCTCTTTGAGGTGGTGACCATAGACCTCCATTATATGTCTGACAGACAAGAACGGTTTGACCTAAAAATATCAAAATTGAAACTACTGCGGAAACAAAGACACACATCTTGGATGCCCTTGAGGTAAGCTAAAACATACCAAAAATTAATTTCAAAGTGAACTATCCCTTTAAAATACAAGTAATACACCAGAACAGAGAAGTTATGAATGAACCCATTCATTATTTCCATCACTGATCAGAGAACACCTTTGAGTTTTGCAAATGTAGGCTAAAGAGTAAGCAAGTATAATGTGACATGGAATGAGATAATTAATCAAAACTAATTAAAAACAAAGCAGCTTCTCTATGCGTATGTAGCATCTCTAATGAACGTCACTCACCATAACCTCTGCCGCTACCAGACACTGAGTCCTTCATTAACTTGTCTTGGATGAAGAAATGGAGACAAATAAAAATATGCGTGGCAATGCAAAAACAACTAAAACAATAGATAAAATGGACATGAAATACACCAACAAGTCATCACAGGAAGTATCAATATCTACCAAGCTGATTTGCTGAGGTCCAGCAAGCGCTTGGAGATTGACTACATGAGACACTGGAGATGTACAGATGCACATGGCCGGCATGTATAAAACCAATGCTGGTCGTGAAAATAAATTACCACGTTATGCAATCAAACTCTTGAAAATGAGTATTTTTACATACTGTTTTTGACCACGACGGACATGGCAGTTTTCTGGACGATGGTTCGTATGAGCGGGAAGGCAGCAAAGCAGCTGTAGTCTCTGCGGCTGTCAGTCTCAATGGCGTTTGAGAAGTACAGGTTCCCATTCAGACCCACTGATACTCTTTCATCCGGCTCGATGTGCTGTAGACCTGTGATGTTTAAAAAAAAAAGGAGAAAAATGATTTAACGAGACTCAAAACACTCAGTAATAAAGGTATTATAGTAATAATACAATTGCTTTAATGAACATGACTACAGTAGTGGCCAGAAGTGACGTCCGCAGGGGATATTTGTTTTTAATGACAAGTTCTTTTTTTTTCTTTTACTATTTTTAAAAAATATTTTAAAATATGAGGGAATACGGAAGCGTTTTGCATTCACTTGAGGAATAAAAATCTACTCTTTTTTAAAATAAATTAATTAAGTTAATCATCACAGAATTATGAGATATTTTTTCATGAAAAAAAGTTTTTGCTTTGTTTTTCTGAATTAACGAGTTAATATCTCAGAATTATGAGATACTTTTTTTGAAAAAAACATTTATTTCACTCTGTTTTTATGAATTAATGAGTTACTCACAATTTTGAGATAATTAACTCGTTAATTCAGAAAAACAGAGCAAAAACTTTTTTCCATGAAAAATTGTCTGGTAATTCTGAGATAATTAACTCGTTAATTCAGAAAAACAGAGTAGATTTTTTTTCCTCAACTGAATGCTATACGCTTCCGTAAGGGAAGAACGAAACACTAAACTTGGTTAAAGGCAGGGTGGGTGATTTTATCCAGTTTTCTTTTTTTCTTTTCTTTTTTTTTTCTGTAATGCTGGCTGAAAATGTTTTAACATCCTTATAGTAATCACTAATTTAACTGGTCTAAATGCATTTGCATGTATATATCTCGTCTGTGGACAGTTCTTCCTGAACCAAAACAATGAGCTTATGCTGTGTTCACACCATAATCACCATAACCCGTAACGCTATACTCTGAGCGGTTAGTGACTCTAATTTATGCGTTTCAATGGCAACACTATCAACGCCGAAATGAATCTGCAGCAGTCATGTGATACAGGTCAGTGCTCTTTAAGTTGTTTATGTATGTTCATTATTATTGTAACGTAATGTGCTTTAAAACTATGTGTTTTAATGAGGCCTGGCTTTGGAGACACTCTAAAGGGAGGGTGGGACATATGCTTTTAAAGCTAGCTCACTATTGCTAGCCTCTCCGAAAAACACTTACCTTTAAGGTATTTATCTGACAAAGATATTAGATGCATTGAAAAACCAAAAGCTCACATGATTAAGCATACACTGACTACAACATAATTAGGGACAAGTTACAAAGAAACGAAAAGCAGGTCCCAGGCACTCAGTCAAGGTTTCAATGAGGAGAAGGATAAAGTAAAAAAAAACAAAAAACCTTTCTTTAGTATGGCTAAAATCGTTTTTTTAAAGTACACGAATCAACATGTTTTGACCAACAAGTGGTCTTCTTCAGGGAAAAGTAACACAAAATATGAGAATGACGACAAATTATAAATTAAGTCCCACATATAATCAGAAAGAATTCAATAAACCTAATAAGGCCTAATACAATCAATTAACCCAATAAAGCAATCAGGTCAAACAAGATAGGGGAAACCAACATAATGATGAGTAGAACAAAGAAACAATAAAGAAAAATATCTCCAAAGAAATCTCCCTCAACGTAGGAGAGTTAATCAGTTATTAAGATAAGGTTGTCTTGTTTTTGCAAGTGTTCATAATTTTTGTCAATTAAAAAAAATTATGTCCACACAATTTGGCATGTTTCATTGCATTCTCAAAAGTAAAACAATTAACCTCAAGCACAACTACTAATAATTTTAATATTATTAAAATATACATTTGACATATTACTTTTTTTTAAAATAATTGAATTCATAATAAAAAGGTAGATTTAAAGGTAGACTATGTTCAGCCGATCCTTTTAACTACGCAATATTCACTGAATGCACCGTAGGCCAAATGTGGATGTGCCTTAAACTAATTTAACCACCAAAAAAACAGAACTTACCTATTGTCATCCAGTAGATTTGCAGTGGGGGAATTCCTTTAGGTGGGTTGCACTCCAGAATGACTGACTGACCTTCCATAACCTCGATGGGATCAATGATCTCTTTAGGGAACTTCGGAACATCTGCAGAGAGAAACAAAATGAACCAATACCATTTTACAAATGAAGTCACCATTAGGTGGCAGTATAAGACAGGCTTTCTCCCCTAAGGCATTCCTAAAAAGAGATTATTCATTCCAATTTCCCAAATTTAGTCCAAAATCCAGCCAATAACGCATCATTCTGCTGCTGAAACTGAACGTGCTAGCTGAATGAGTGATTGAAAACCGGTCTTGTTTTGTAACTGATGACTCTTTGCCCTGGTTACATCTTTGGAGATTTATGTGGTGTATTTCAGAACACAATGAGAAATGTTACATCAAAAAAATGATGGAGAGAAAGGAGAAAACTCATTTTTCATCAGCCCTCTCCTCATGGTCCATAATGCACTGTGATGAAAGGGAAAGAAAAGCTCCAGGGTTTGTAGCGGGTAAGTAAAATGGATATCCCACTATGGACCAGAGCGGTTGTTTCATTGGATAGTGAACTCTAAATCTTTCTGAAAGAGTCGTTACAGCGCATACAGCACAAAGTTGTGCATTACTCACTGGGAACAATGAATTCAATCTCTTCCGACATGGCCGTTCCTAACTTGTTGGTCGCAAAGCAGCGATAATTGCCCTGGAATTCTGTGAGATTCCCATTATTGGGAATGGTGAATGTTCCGGAATCATCTAATGTTATCAATCTGGGGTCCAGATACGGATCAAAGTCTTGACCATTCTTTGTCCACTTGAATCTGAAAAACAGAGAAGATCAATGATTCAATGAAATTAAAACTGCTCAGTGTGCAACCGTTGAAATATAAAAACAACACAAGAATGCAAAGACGCTTTCCACATTCAGTTTTTTTTTAAATTTGATATGACATCAATTACTCAGACGGGGCTTTGATACGTGCTTTGAAATGCCAGTGGGGTGTTTGCGTGTTTCTGATGTTGCTTTTGCATATATTGTGAGCTGTTCTACCCATAATCTAGCAACCCTGCTGAATATCCATGCTGGTTTGGTGCTGATCTTGCACAGCTGCACTGTTCACCACGCAAAAATAGCTGGTGATGTTGATCAACCAGCACGCGAGCACCATGATGATGCTCTTGCGGTCGTTCCTGAAGGTCGTTCCCTCCATCTTTGGTCTAGTTTTCATTGCAAAACTAGCACAAGCAAGCGATTAGTAGAGGAAGACAAATGATAACATGACTTCAAGCTGAAGATTGTATCGAGTACATGCTGTATCGCGAATAAGTCACTGATGAAGGGCGTTAGGTATGTGAAGTACCTTATTGCTTTTATAAAACGGTTACCCCACAATACAAATATTATAGCCTTTTTTTATGTTAAGGAGTAGTTCTCTTTTCAAAAAACTTTTGCTGATAATTTACTCACCCCCATGTCATCCAAGACTTCCATGTCTTTCTTTCTTCAGTCGAAAAGAAATTAAGGTTTTTGATGAATACATTCCAGCATTTTTCTCCATATAATAGACTTCAGTGGGAACCAAACGGTTCAAGGTCCAAAAGACAAACTGCAAACTGTTCAAAGTGCTTTAAACGATTCCAGACGATGAATAAGGGTCTTACCAAGCAAAACGATCACTCATTTAATAAAAATAAATAAATAAATAACAAAGTTTAAGTTTTATAAGCTCAAATGCTCGCCTTGCTCTGTACTGCAATGCACGTTCGTGACTCTCCTTTTCAAACTCGTTCATCAAAATGAACAAATCTTTTTCCGAGTCAATTCGTTCGTTGAATGAACCAAATGACTCGGAAAAAGATTGAACAGGAGAGTCACACAGAACAGAGCAAGGCGAGCATTTGAGCTTATAAAACTTCAACTTTGTTATTTATTTATTAAATGAGCGATCGTTTCGCTTGATTCATCGTCTGGAATCGTTTAAAGCCCTTTGAACAGTTTGCAGTTTGCACTGAAACTGACTTTTGGACCTTGAACCATTTGGTTCCCACTGAAGTGCATTATATGGAGAAAATCCTGGAATGTTTTCATCAAAAACATTAATTTCTTTTCGACTGAAGAAAGAATGACATGGACATCTTGGATGACATGGGGGTGAGTAAATTATCAGCAAAAGATTTTTCAAAAGTGAACTACAGTAGTCTTTTTTCCCTGAACACATCCCCAAAATTAATACCGAAACCGTGAACCAAAAACCGTGATACAAACTGAAACCGTGAGCTATTTGAAACGTTGCAGCTACAGTGTCACAGTCCAAAGATGATTCAGAGTGAGAGGTTTTTGTGGCAAAAAAGGCCAGTCACTATTCTCGTGAAGACTGTGAGAATTCAGCTGGTAAGGGTAGTACTGTAAGGAGACGAATTCCATGAACTGCGAATGTTGCAGTCACTACCCCATAACTGCAGGGAACAGTTTAAACACAATACGCTAGTTTAACACAATCTTAGCCTCAAGCATAGTGTATGCGGTGACATGTTAATAAATCAAAAAGCAACGCCACTGCCGGTTGCTTTTAGAAGAAAAGAGGTTGCAACATCTATCTATTATCAAAGTATTTATCAGCAATTTACTGGAAATTTAATTAGTAGAAATGTGAATATTTGGTTAGTATGGTGATTTATTGTCTTGTGCCCCTAAAATTTTCAGTTGGGGGCTACTGTGCTCCTAATGAAAAAAGTTAGTCTGGAGGCCTGTATACTCCTCCAAAAACCATGGCTGTATCTAAAAACGAACATCCACTCTTTCCCAGGTCTCCCAAAGGTAAGGCACTACTGTTCACTGTTCACTTTGTTTAAATATTTGTTTTCCCCCAAGCAAAGACACATTCAATTCATTAAAAGTGACAGTAAAGACATTTATAATTTTACAGAAGAATAAATGATATTCTTTTAAACTTTCTATTTATCAAAAAATCCTTGAAAAAAGTATCACAATTTGCAAAAATATAAGGCATAATACTAGTTAATGTTTCTTGTGCACCAATTCAGCATAATAGAATGATTTCTGAAGGATCATGTGACACCAAAGACTGGAGTAATGATGCTAATAATTGACCTATGGCTAAGCCACGCCCTCAAAAGCGATGAGCCAATCACAGTGTGCAGCTTAACCCAATACACTTGGACATTCTCTGCTTCCATTGAAATGCATTGCAGTTAGTCCGTTTTCATTCGTGTTTTTCTTATCATTTTAAGTTAAAAATGGTCAAACGGTGCGAATGGGGTACATGCAACTCCGACACAATGGTTCCTGAGAGGCTGGGCGACGGTGTGTATTTTTTTACCCTTTCCCAAACCACATCTCAACTGAGATTAAGTTATGCGGTAGACCATAACACCAACTAAACGTGGATAAATTAAACAAGGATGTCTACATCTGTTCTAAGTTAAGTCAACGACATATTTGAACGTTATCTTTAAAGGGGTGATGAACTGAGAAGTCAAATTTTCCTCAAGCTTTTGACATCTAAGAGGCCATCATATTATAAGAATATCCTGTAAGTTTAATATACATCCTTAGCCATCGGTCAATTCAGCTCTACATCACATGAATAAATTATATTTTAAAATGTATTAAATTAGAAAACAGTTATTTTAAATCTAAATTATATTTCAAAACATTATATTCAGTAATTATGCACAAATTAGTTTCCATAGCAGTAGCTGAAGTGTTACTCATTTGTCCTGCACTACTTCCTGAATAGTCATCTATTAATGACGGACCATTATTATTAAGCGTTACAGAGACTTCTTTCAAAAACATTTTTAATCTCACTGAGCCCGAACTTTTGAATGCTAGTGTATGTGAGAGTGTATACGGCTTACTCTGGTCTGGGGTTTCCTGTGGCCTCGCACTTCACCGGGAAGCTCTCTTCGAAAGAGAAGGCGATCACAGAAGCAGGAGACTGCTCTGTAATTGTGGGAAGCTGCTCCACTAGATAAAGAAACAGCCAGAAAGGAAAAATGCTCAGTAAACTGTGGAGGAAAATATGCGTGCAGCAAATGATGATGTGAAATGGCTTTGGTTCAATCGTAATGATTTTCCACAATCAGGTTGGCTGTTTTGATCAATGCATTCAAAACTAAAGGTAAACAAATTGTTTGTTGGAGAACATAATTAGATATCGAATCATTGATTGTGTGGCAAAGCATGAGTTGTTATCAGGCAATGGCAAATGATCTGGCCAAATAATGTCAATGAGAGTTTGTTTGTGGTTTAGAACAGGAAGAAAGTAATGGCTAATGCAGTTTGAGTGTAAAATTGGACATGCACGACTAGAATCATGATGGAATGGCATTGGAACTTACTGTTCATGCGTGCTAAAACTAACAAATCCACCGCAGCAGGGAGAACACATAGAAACAAATGTACAGGGATTTGTTAGAACCATAGATATTACTTCTGTTGAACTTCTAGCAAATTAATGAATTGTCAACAAACAATTAAATCCAGGGACCATGACTGATTAAATAAATGTAGAAATGTAGAAAATAAGAAAATTAAGAACAGTGTTGTGTTCCCCTCAGATATCTTTCAGGCCCCAAAGATATATTGTGAATAATTTAACATCAACAAAATACACTTTTATCTGGTTTCCATGGAAACAGCCCCAGAAATAAATTATACCTGCTCTCAGCTTGTGTGAACCTGCATACAAACACCCAGTTTCGAAAAGATTTGTTGTAAGAACAGTGTGCTCACTATGGAAGCATGTTTTCCTCCCAGAGTAAAAAAAATAAATAAAAATAATAATAGTTGAAATAATAAAATGTCACATAAAATTTTGTGATAGAAAAAGAAATTTATGAGATAAAACTCAAAACTATGAGAAATGAAGTTGCAATTATAAGAAATAAAGTTGCAATCATGGGATATGAAGTCACAATTGAGATACATTCATAACTGTAGGATATGTTACAATTGTGGGATGTGAAGACACAACTGAGATGTAGACATGGATATGAATATTAAGTTGCAATTTTGGTGATATACTGTGTGAATTAGCATTTTTTGAGATTTGTTGCATTATTGTGATCAAATTGTAAATTTGAGATAAAACGTCACAATTATGCGATATAAAAAATGAATTCTGATATAAAGCCGCAACTGGAATACGAAGTTGTAACTGTCACGTTTGTGCAACTGACAGTCACATTTGTAAGACATGAAGTCACATTTGTGAAAAATATAGTCAAAATGTGATATAGAAAGTCAAAATTGATATAAATATATGAATAATAAGTCATAACTGCACTATATGAAAAAGTAATTGAGTTACACAGACATTAGTCAGTGAGATGTGCATTCGCAATTCTGAGATATAAAGTAGAATTTGTAAAATGTGAAGCTGCATCAGTGATATCACAATTGTGTAATATGTTGCAATAATGAGAAATGAAGTCACAGTTGTGAAATAAGTCGCAATTGTGAGAAATAAATTCAAACATGATATAGAAAGCCACAAATGGTATAAATATGAAGTCATAAATTGAAATGAAAAAAATAAGTGGCAATTTCCTTTTTTAAATCTGCGTTGAAAACTGATGGTTCTTCCAGAGAGCATGAAAAACTGGGTAAATTGTACAAACGACTAAACTGAAAAACATGATCATATATATAAACTGGGAGAAGAAATATTACCAGAAAAAAAGTAATTTATTCAGCTTACCATCAAATGGAATATCCAGGGCATTAGTTTGATACCTGCAGCTCATATTAAGGCAAGCGCCCAAAAGTAGGAGGATTTTCCGTAATGACCGCATGACTGGCCACAGCCTCGGAGGTGAGCAAGAACGACAGGGAATGCTGCAGTTTTCAAGGAGTCAGTGCATCTCACTCCAACACGAGCTGGTGTCTTGATACCTGCACAAAACACAACACAGCTCTTACTGGCACCCAGACGTCAGCTTCAAACAAGAACACACACACAAGTGTATACACACAGACACCTGAACAACCATATGCTTACGGTCGCCCCACAGCATCACATATAAAAACAACCCTGTCACCTGCGCAGACACGAAAACTTATAAGCATATTCTGCTGCGTGTCTCCTGCTGAGTAACTTGCGTCAATGTCTATCCCAACTTGTATTCACTTGAAAATGCATCTGTGAGAGGAATCTCCATATTAAAGCTCTCTATCACTGAGTCCCTGGAGACATGAATTGTATTTCTGTAAATTGTTTGGCGGTGTATGTGTGACAGGCACATTTTTTTCCACCCTCTTCCCCTTCATAACGCAGAATTCGAAAAATGAAAACTTAGAGATAAAATAAACGGAGCCCCCCTGCAGTTATGGTAATGCACAGCAGCTGTTCCTGAAATTATTCTGAATTATGAATTCATGGCACTGTATCAGTGACAGATTTTGATTATCTGGATGCAGTAGAGAGAGCAGAACCACAAGGCTGGTAAATCACAAAGCTTGCAGATGTGCCTAATATGCATCTAGAAATACGCCGCTTTGTTATACCTAAGTGGATGAACTTTGAGTTAAATGTCATGTATTCTGCCATTAAAAGCGCACTCTCTTGTGATGTCATGTGTGGTAAGGGATCAGTAGTTGATTTAACCTTTTGGAATCTGGCGCCAGCAAGACATCTGGCCAGAGACAAATGGAGTTCACGCCCATTTTCCCTTCAGATTCATATCAGCGGTGCAATAAAATCGGGGTAACTCTAATGGAGGTCACCTTCCATGACGTACTGGGAATCAGCTATGTACTGTAAAAGCAGCAATGCGATGAATTACAGAGATCAGTTGCAGTTGTTCATGGTGCCTGTTGGCCTACAACGCCTAAACGTACTGTATGGTCAGACTGAATCAGCACTGAGTTTGCTAGAAAAATCCGTGGGATTCTGGAAAATGTGAAATGGAGTTGAAAGCTCTTAATGGACGCTGAAAATACCCAAATTTGTCTGCCATATTATTTACTAAAGTGGTCCTATTGTGCTTTTTTGAATACTACCTTTCATGTGTGTAAAAAGTCTGCAATGTTTTAAAGTTCAAAGTACACACCACAAATAAAGTTATTGTCTCCTAAAAGAAACAATCGATTCTGAACTGCCGAAACAAGTCGTCAGTAATTCCATCTCACTTCCCGTTAAAAATAATGTTATTCTACCGACAGATAAAACATAAAAACACAGAAATGAACTATTTTTCATAAATGATATATTTTCATTTATTAAATAATTTCTGTCGGCCGTGCACGATATTAAATATTCAAGTAGTGTGATACAGTGTTCAACTGTGCCTGTTATTTTGACGTCCCCAAGTCACTTAGGATAAAATCTCAATGGCTGTACATCTATTCAAATTTGACAACAGTGTTTCACTGATGCTCAATAGCCGTTTTTATGTAGGCCGGACCCTGAGCTTAATAGGTCACTTCCTTTTTGACTTTAATTAGTTAAACAAACAATAAAATGTATCAGTGCTTAACTCTGAGAGCAATGTCAGGAAGGAGGCCCGAAGCTCACAAAATACAACTTTATCAGGAGCTACATTTCCACAGAAAACCAGTGATGACTCTTTGTAACCAAATAAGGTAATTTATTCAGGCCTCTAATTAAAGTCAAAAGTGGGATTTGGTCGGTGCACGGCTGTATGTTCTCTTTATTTCAGCTTTTGGGGCCAGTCATGAGTGATAACCGCACTTCACTGCCCCACCAGCTGCTTCAATCACTTCCTTTTTCAACCAGACCCCTGAAGCCCATCCTCCCCTTAATCTTCTCCTCTGCTTAACAAATCCGATAGGAAACACATAGGTCAAACACCAGTAAGCGGAGAAGCAATTGAATAATTGACCACTGTGTGAATGAGTCGATTTCTTTCATTCCTCAGTGGGGGCTCTTGAACTCTGCTCCACATGCCTGCATTTCTTCATAATAGTATTAACTCTGCCAGGAAGCTTTTTTGATTTAGTGCTGGTTATGGCGACCCCTGAGATGACCTCTGTGATGTCACTATAGAGGATGGGTTACTACACCCCACGACTGTCATAATGACAGGCTTTTGGCTACGGTCTGTCGGATTTGGATGTGTTTCTTGGACCCAGAGACAATGCCTGAGGCTCTACCGCTTGCCCTGAGACTGCTTCCACAGATGGCGGCTACCTTTAGTAAGCAGATTAAAATCAAAAGGTAGAGCGTTAAGCTAATTGGACAGTTTGGCACATTACTGGTGGCATATGTTTACCTTCCTGATCCAATATAACATCTCCTGGATTTTAACTACTGCACAAGTTCTATCAGTCCAACTTAAAAGTGCAGTCTTTGCAGTAAGTATTTTCTCATATCAAAGCAACCTGACCTGCCCAACATGACAACACTATTTGTAATCAATATCATGAGTTCATGATATAAATTACAACTCAATATCAGTGTTTCTGGCACACAAGCAGTTATGGTTTTTGAATGAATGAAAAAAAACTTAATTAGAATGACAACATCTAGCTTAAATACATATATTAAAAACCTAGTTACCATATTAATGAACAGCAGAATTTAACTTTCTTTTAATATTCTGCAATAAAACAAGATCTGGATTTTTTGAATCCGTGCATTTACATGAACCATTTGATTAAAGCAAATCACCAGAGTCACTGTGACTTTACAGCACACAATATGAGAGAGACAGTCCTTTATAATAAACCAACTCACTAGAATGTATCAAATATATCAGCATGCGTCAGATCAACCAACTTTGTTCACTCGTAAGTGGATTTGCAAGTAATTGTCAGGAAGACAACGCAGCAACCAAAGGCTGTTCCTCTAAACAGTTTAATTTGTAAGATTCAAGCTAACAAAGTTCATCCCCATACAGCCCACCTAGGAAATACCCTGTAAACAGAAGTGGGACTTTCTTAACAACTACAGCCTGTTCTTAATCCCCACATCTCAGTCTAATGATACTGGCAAGGGGTAAAAGCTGCCCAGCGTGGGAAGGTCCATGTGAACTCTGACCTGGCACTGCCTGGGCAAAGCGGTCTAGAGCAAGAGCCAGAGAAGGAGGAGAAGGTAGAGACCGGGCAGAGTAAAATCAAGAGCAAGCTTTTCACCCCAACTGACTGATGGCGTCCTGCCCCTCTCGCACTCGCCTCGCCCACCGTGAAGACTCATTAAGCATGGCGGATAAGTGTAAATCAGGACAGCGGAAAAAATAGGAAGCAAACTGGCAGTAGAAAGGAAGCATGGTGTGAGTACTTGGCTATGAGGAAAAATAATCACGTCTATTCCTCACACAACAGGATCGGTCACCGCCATCGCCATTTGTCTGATTATTACTGGCCGCATTTAAATAACCAAACAAAAATGCTTCTAATCCCACATGTAGGGATACAAAATGTTCCTGTGCAATACTGGCTGATTACAATACCATTGTTTTTTTGGTGTTTTTTTTTTTTTTTTTAAATTTCTATTATTTTTATTATTATTTATTTACTATCTTGGATTTTTAGTACCAAATATTGTATATTTAATGGTTTGGTTAAAAGAGATATCAAAATATAATAGAAAATAATATTGTAGGATTTTCTTAAACAGCACTTTATCTTTAAGAGATGTTCCAAACCCACATGACTTCTGTGAAACAAAAAATAAGATATTTTGAAGAAGAATGAGACATTTTTAAAACCATATGGAAGCTTGTTTCTCACAAATGCGAATTTACTCTATCACACAATTCTGAGAAAAAACCTGCATAATAAAATTACCCTTTTAATTTTATTCAGTGGCAGAAACCAGATTCCATAGATCAGAACAGGTTTGAAACAATATGAAGGTGTGTAAAAGAAGTTCATCCATCCCTTAAAGAGTGGCATGTTGGCACTCTTAATAACTGGCAAGGAAAGAGTGAATGTTGACTATTTACAGCAATTCTACTTCAGATGGTCTCAATACCACAGCATTGTCAATAAGTAGATGGATATCTGCTGCTAAGCACACACTCAGCATTTAAGTGTCTTTCAGTATAAAAAATTAGTGTGCACACTGTTCAGGCAACAAATGGGATTAGCTCCAATCCTGTCTTGTCAAACTGGATTTATATATTCTGACTGAAGAGTTAGATTTGATGGCTGTGTATCCTTCTCAAACCTTTGGATAAAACCCAGATTCTGATGTAATCTCATTCGCACCGTTAAGAACTGAGATTACTAGCACTAAAGAGCTATTAGAACAATTTTCTCATTTTGTGCTCTAATTGGAGTGTTTCCTCTATTTAGTCACTTTAATCTCTTGTTTTGCTTGATAACTGAATGAACAAACACGAAAAAGGTTAAAGTTGGTACATTAAGGCTGCTTACTTTCAGCAGCAAAAGCATATTATATGAAACACTATTCCTGCAATTTTCAGAAGCCATTACTTTAGTGTTATATGATCTGTCATAAATCATTCTAATATGCTGGTCTGCTGCTCAAGAAATATTAATAATAGTTGTTTGTTGCTTTGGGGGAAGCAAATAAAAAAGGAAGGAAATTAATACTTTTATTCAGCATGATGTAAATTAATACTTTTATTCATATGTTTCTCTTAATGTATTGACATGAATAAAACAAGTGTTTACATATAGTAAGAGTATAGAGCAATAAAATAAACTATTCATCTGAAAATCAATCTTGGAAGATTGTTGAGATCTCTCAGATACATGAAATTGGAGACATATGAGATTACTGGTGTATTATCTGAATCTTTGGATAAAAATAAAGCAGCAAAAAAAAATAATAATAATAATCTCATCAAAGGTACAATATGTAAAAATTCAAATAAATAAAATCAAAATATCCAAAAACCACTCGCACAGTGTTATATATTTCTTTCAACTGTGTACTTCCATTATCCTAAATGTTTCCAAGAATTAGTAAATTCTGAGAAATTCACAATTTTAAATTGGTCGTTAAATAGTGTCCGTTCCGGCGCTGCACCGTTTACACTACGTCAATAGCGTAAGAGGACATGGAAGAGAAGAGATGGTCGAATAAAGTCGTTATTTAGGGTTAGGTTTTTTTTTTGTGCATAAAAAGTATTCTCGTCGCTTTATAAACTTAAATTTGACCCAGTAGTCGCTTGGACTATTGTGACGATGTCTTTACTAACTTTCTGGGCCGGCAGAAGAAATTATCTAGCAGCCTATGAAGGAGTGAGACACCTCTCAGATTGCATCAAAAATATCTTCATTTGTGTTCTGAAGTTGAACCAAAGTCTTACAGGGTTGGAACAACATTAGGGTGAGTAATTACTTACAGCATTTTCATTTTTGGGTGAACTAACCCTTTAAATCATCAGCAAATTGAGAACTTGACTGTTCAAGCCCTGTTACTACAAGTCACAAATGCTAACACTGTAATATGCTGCTAAACTGTTAAAATCACATCACCATAAATAATGCAGTAGTAACACCCTCAACAGCCACCAGCTACACAACATATATATATATATAATTAAAACTTCAGTTCGGGCAATGGAGACTACTAAATGAGATTATGAAGTTGAAGCGATATTAAATAATAACAATGGCTAACTGAGATTTGACTCTGCTTCAGTCTGTTTTAACATGCATGCCAGAGACTGAACGGTTCAATTACCAGCCCATCAATAATACAGCAGCCTGAACAAAGCATTGAGGCAGGGATGGGATGGGACGGGACGGGGGGGAACAAGCAAGGAATGTAGGGATACTCTGCGCTTAAAGGGAGAATCAAGAATTTGGTAAAGAATAGAAAATATGTGGGCTGGTGGAAGACAGCTATGGAATAAGATAGTGGGAAGCAGAAGTCATCAACTGTCTCTGTCGTTGACAGGGGATGGGAGAGGGATGTGGGAGTGAATGAAGGAGACAAAATGTAGATAGATGGGGGCGATGGATGGCGTGGGCGTGGATCATGAACTTGCTGCACGGAGAAGTGGAGAGATTGTTTTTTGATGGAGTGGGAGAGTGGATGAGGAAAACGTAGAATGACGTGCAGGCGTATTGACTGAGACGTACAGATGGATGAAGCAGCAAGAGAGGAAGAAGAGTGAAAAAAAGATGAGAAAAGAGAGCGAGAGAACTATAATCAATGAAAGGAGCTCCAAACCGTAAGTCCCCATTGGAGAGATGGCAAATGACCTTTTGACCCCAGTGAACTGCTCTGACAGAGATTAACGTGTCCCTGGTCAACAGTGCAATTTATTTTAAAAGTGCCATCAAACCCAGACCAGTTCCTGATCATCAACCTGTTACATGCTTTTCTTGGATTTTATGGAGTGGGTTCCCTAGTGGAAAAGGTCTCACTTCCTCTCATAAATGTTCTTGTCGTGCAAAAATACACACCAGGTGGAAAAACCAAGGGACAGATGAAAGAAGAAAACAAAATGGCCCGTAACTCATGTCTACTTTTCAGAAATAATGGCCTATATAATGTGCATATGTACAATTAATGTTGTTTTCTTAACTTTTCGAATAAGTTGACGTCTACTGGATGCACTTTTCAAATGAGTGACTGTTAGCATGAGCAAACTGAGTTCAAATTTGGGTTATGAAGGATAATTTCATTGGTTCAACCAAACGAAGACCAAACAAGTTTCACTTGATTTTCGTTTGTTAATGAACTGAATAAATGTGAGGATCTGCAGACGTTGATCAGGAGTTGATTTTAAAGGAACATTTTTATAACAAACACTGACTTGAACGATAATGATAAACACAATTAAAATGGCCAAAGCACATTACATAATTGAAACTTTATTTAAACATTCATAAAAAGTAAATGATTCAATGACTCACTGATGACAGCCACTTGTCGCAACCCACTGGCATATTGATTTAGCCTGTCAAATTGAACATATGAACAATGAACATATTAAAAAGAGTCACTTGGATGGATCAAAGTCCTTCTCATCACTACTCTCCGTGGATCAGTTTCCCTCCCTCTTCCCCCAAAAGTCTCTGTTCACACAGTAGTATTTGACTTACATGTCACGTCAACAGTTTACTGCTGTAAATAAATAAGTAATGACTAAGGAGAAGGTAGGTACATCTTCACTGTATTATTCATGTTCTTGCCTCTTTGGTTTTACAACTGAACCAAAACATACAGATTTGCACTCGTGTCCCCCTACTGTAAAGGAATTTACTCAATAATAGCTATTCGCTTCCGCAAATTAGACCAGATTGCATTTCTACCAACCAAACAAACGTAACTGCGACGCATTAGATCCACACACCAAAAGGAGTAGAGTTCAAGTTCAGAAGCCTTGCATTGCTGGTAAAAAATGCACAATTTCAGCTATTTAAAAACAAGTTCATGACCAGAATGCAATGTTCAAGGGATGTGTTGTTGGGCCCAACCGTTAAAAGCCTAATCTGAGAGCGCGAAAGGAACAAATTGTCCGTGCGGCTAAGGTCACAGAAGACGGCTGTGAAGAATGAAAGAGATCGTTCAAAAGCTCTGCAATCACAGATGTGCTGTCAAGTAGGGAGGAGGGGGAGCGACAGAGAGCGAGAGCGTAAAAATGTCTCTACATGTGCCATTTCACGTACATGTGAGAAAGACCTGGTGAGAAATTCCCTTTTGTGTCTCGGCTTTTTTAATATTATTTTTTTCATTACCCTCTTTCTTTGATGTCTTTGAGATGAGTGGAGTTCTCCGTGCCCTGGACAGCGATCATATTAGGCTGTTATTCGTGTTGAGTGGCCTGAAGTAGAGGGGATTGGAAACAGGCACACCAGGGGGACAGGAGTGTTACTTTGTGGGAACTGACACAGCAAGAGCCCTGGCTACGTTCATTCAGATCTGACGGATGTTGGCAATCTCCCAGGATGAAACTTGGCTGTAGCCAGACAAGATAAATGGAACTTGTGCCCAAGATTATCTCCTTCCCCTGACAAATCTAAAGCTAATTTACTTTTTTCCTCTAGTAGGCAGAATATTTTATTCCTAAGGCAAAGAAATATCCTGTGTTTGTCATAGAGTAAATACTGCACTAATTCTCCTATGTATAGCTTCCAAACAACGGCACACCTGTGTCTATTGACTTTTGTGGTGTGTAGAAAGTGATTCATAAGAGCTACTAATTTAGAACATGTTACAACTTGTTCCTTAACATCTGGATAATCTTGTTTAAAACAAGCTATTTGACAGTTCTGTCGGAAGCATCAAAACGTTCTGGATTTCGTCATTATTTCAATGCTCAGATAAACCACTGGTCTTTTTTTTCTTGGTCTTACAAAACAAAACAAGACACAAAGTTCTACAGGGATATTTCCAGAGCAGTTTCTATTCAGAGATATTTTTTATTCAGACAAAAAAGCTGCAAAATACTAAAGCATTGCTAACTGGAAACACTTTCCAGTTAGCAGTTAGCTAACTGGTTCAAATGACCATGCTTTCCACCCTCATATGCTCCTGAGACTAGAGATTTATCTATTTTTTGTCTGGAAAAAAAATCCTCAGATGATGAAAAAAATCGTCGTTTTGCGTCACCTAAGGATTTTTTGGCCAGAGACTAAAGACCAGAGTCAGTAGTAGGGTCTGTCCCGCATGTTTTCGCAACCCTTCCATAGAGGTTGGGATCTCACTCACAGAATGTACACATAGTGTCGGCCTTTTTTTTTTTGAAAGCTAAGCTAGGCTCTTGTTCTGTGGAGAAAGCTGAGTGGTCGGGGTTACCATCCTTTTTTTCCCGGACATGTCCGGCTGTCAATGTCCGGGGTTCAGCTTTTGCTTTCTGCAGTCCCCATTCATTGTCTGCATGCACACCTTTTGTTTCAATCTAACTGAATTCATTCTGATTGGTGAATCTGAATGTAGTGTTTGCATGAAGGCTAAACAAGTGATCGGTTGATGTGCGTTTTAACATTGCTAAGAAAATTCCCGCTCCTCCATGAGAGATACGAGACCGGTGCGTCTCACAGGTCTCGCTCATCGGTAATCACGCCACCGGCCTCGCGCCGTTCTCCCACGGCCCTCAGCCTCGTCCTGCTCGCCACAGTAAACATAATGAATGGCGACTGCAGAACGCAAAAGCCAAATCCCGGACATTTTGGGCGATCTCAAAACACAATTTCGGACAAACTCAGCCTAGACTTGTTGTTTAACTAGTGGGCTCTCCATCGGTAGGCGTGGCCTCCTAGGGCAGCGAAGCAAGTGGATTCTGGGAGTTGTTGTCTTTCATCCACATACATTTTATGGCTTTTCTCAGTCTAGAAAGCTCCAAATTCAAAAATAAATTCAAATTTCTTCTACATAAATGACCCATTTTAAATTTACATTCATCTTTCCAGAGGCGAAGTGTCCCTTTAAGATCCATAGAAAGATCCCAATGATAATGCATTAAGAGCAAATAAACCATTTCCGCATCATCTGTCATAAATAACTAAATAACTAACATTATGAAAAAATATAACAAAAAAAAGCTGAACCCTTATGGTCTATTGAGATTGACTTGTCTCAGAGAAGATAAGAATGTGTACAAATCATAATCCTAATTATGTATTAAAAGTATGAGTTTAGAACTTAACCACTTATTTTCTCCTCAAATACTGTAATTATGAAAATTCTCAGACCTAAATAAAAGCTGATTTGGAGATATTACCGAAGCTTTAACCCTCCTTTAAAGAAATGTAGCATTGTTTCTATTGGAGGGGAAATTTGGGGTCAAAATTATGACAGTTTATCTTACAACAGCGTTTGAAAAATCATTACATTTATCTCATTATATATATATAGAATAGGGTCTCTCTGAGACCTCAAACATAATACGTTTGAAGAAAGTTACCTCGTAAGAAATTTGTTTTTAATCAATTCCTACCTTCCTCATTGTAAAGTATATTTCCCCCCAAATTATATCAGAACAGAACATGTGCGTTAACAAGCCAAAACATTAATACGAGCGCCAATTAAAAATTCAAATCATTCTGACATGGACATTACTCACGAGAAACATGCAAGAAAAAAAGTTTAATAAAGAAGAAAGCAAAAGGTAGCACTAAATCTTAAATCCTATATAAGCACTAGATGAAAAGAAGCTGATTTTGCATATCACACACCGCTTCACTGTCCCTCCAAAGACTTTCTGTTACACACGTGCGAGGGTCACAGCACACACCACTACAGTAGCAGCAGTAATTCCCTCGACCGGGTTCCCTTTATATCAGGCTCAGACAAACCCATCAAACAGAAGTCTAAATACTCACAGGAATCTGCTTCATTCTTGTCCGCTCGTCCTCAGAAAGACAGACAAACCCTTCTTCTTCTGCTCAGTTTAATCCCACAGCCGTGAAAAAACAGATAGTGCTGAGGAAATCCAGAGAAACGTCTACCACAGCAGACGCGGGAGAGAGAGAGAGAGAGCCTCACCACTAGCGCATGGGACAGTGCAGAGCGAGAGAGGCACTGGGGAGACATATGTTGCCAAAGCCTCTCGTCTGGCAAAGCAGCTCATTAAACGAGTGACAATCACTCCCACAAAGCCAGATCTGAGCACTTTTCACATGGAGTGTACAAAGAAGGAGAGAGAGGGCGAGAGAGAATGAATGAAAGTGAAGGAATTCTGGATGGAGGAAGCACTGAGGCATGGGGAGACTTGTTTATGTTTTGTGCCATAGATGTCAAGATCCATGTTTTGCCTTTTGTAACGCTGTCAATATGGTTAAATAGCTTAGTTTAGTATTATTTCATATTAAAAATAAAAACTACACATCTTTCAGACTAATGTAAGACAATGTGACCAGTGCTAGTTGGTGCAAGAGTAGCTAATGTTCTGGGTGATTGCAAGGGCGTTGCTATGCAGTTGCTAAGGTGTTCAAAGTGGTTTTTAGTGTGTTGTTACGTGGTTGCTAGCGAGCTGGTTGTACAGGGTGATCTAAAGCCCACCCACAAAGCTATATGATATAGTGGTCTACATGTAAGTTTATGGGTTTTTCGGTCATTTTATCATCCACCATGATAAACACAAAAAAGTAAATCTCTCAGAATTGTATTTTTTTCTTTCAAATCCCTAACCATAGACATGAACAACAGCAAAATGTATGCTTACTTTATCAGAAACTACTATACACATCCTTTAAGAGAACTATGTTCACAATCCTACGCTACTACCGCACGACCAATTCGTACGATTTGTCTAAACCCACGTCGGGGCAGGGTCAGGGGTAGGTCATTCGTATGAACTCATACGAATTTGTTAACTCGTAAAATATGTAGTCAATATGAGTGAGGTCGAATGAATTCGTGCAAATTAGCCACCTCGTAAAATTTGTACGAATTGCCGTGAGATCGGGTTGTCACATCTGAGAAAAATTCTTTCTTTTTTGAAAGAAAATGTTTCAACCAATTGTTAGTTCAACAATGAAGTCAATGAAGGTCAAGGAAGTTTAACGGCATGAAGGTGAGTAAATCAAGACAGAATTTTAAATTGTGGTTGAACAATATCAATAGACTAAGGCAAAGAGCCAAAACATTTGACGACATCATCTCCTGTCTATAATAAAAGATTTTTTTTTTCCGCATATTTGAATAATACTTTTAAAACAGGGGCTCTCAACATTCAACATGCTTCACTAGAGATTATAGGACCGCTGAAGATTTCTATACACTGTCTCATATTTATTTCACATAATTAAAAAAATATATATAATGTCAGCATCATTCTAGTTGTAGGATAAACAAAATATGTATTCTCTTGTGTTTAAAGTGTTATAGGCCACAACTGTTATAGGCACAGTGTTACTGTATGTGCACTTTCCACTTTAATAAATATATAATCAGTTTTGAAAAATAGCAGTTAAATAGCAAAACTTATTCATATGCCTAACTCTTTCCCCATCAGCATTTAAAAAATAAATAAAAAGTTACCAGCTACCGGCAGCGTTTTTGGTCATTTTCACAAAAGTTTTTATTGCCCCCAGATTATTTAGTTGCATGGATACCTAAACATGCCATAAGTTATCACTTGTTTCTGCATCGTCTTCGCAAGTACTTTGATCAGAAGATTCAGTGCTCTTTCAATGGATGTGCCATAGCGTATAACAGTGAAAACATGGAAATCTGGAAAATTCCGTTTGGCTGGGAAGCGTTTTCTCACAAATTACAGAAAATTGTGTGTTTGGCTGGGAAAGAGTTAAAGGGTTAGTTCAACCAAATCCAAATTCTGTCATCATTTACTCAACCTCAGGTTGTTGCAAACCTGTATGAATTTCTTTCTTCTGCTGAACACAAAAGAAAATACTTTGAAGACAATGGGTAACTAAACGTTGATGGGTTCCATTGAAAAAAAAAAAAAAGGTCACCATGGACCAACATTTTTTGATAACCTCTGACTTAACCTCTGACTTGAATCCACCTGATTGACAGCAAAAGCTCATCTGTACCTCACATAGGACTAAACCCCTGGGGAACATGTGATTTGCCGACAGAGCAAATAGCACAGGCCTGGACATTGTCACACACTCTAAACACAAAAGCCCCACCCCTCACCCACAATGCTGAGGGTGGAACGGTCTCGCCTTGACGTACAATGTGGAAATGGGCGAATGGGTGGGGAGTTTGAAATCGAGAAGGGTTGACATGTTTGCTTTAAAAACGCTGATAGGTGCCGCTGACGTATCTGTATCTGTCAAATGGAAGAGTGCCCATATTGGTGAAGGAAATAATTAGTCTTTCAGGTTTCCAGGAAATTATGCCCTTGTCATCTGTCAAGTCCTTTCCGTGTGAGGTGAGATCATACAATGTGCCATCAATTAAAAAAGAAACATCATTAAATGTACACACTCCTAATTAAAATTCAATTAAAATGGATTTGTTCATGTGTTCACTTCACTGTTTGAATGTACCATTAATTTCATAATCTGTGACTCCAACCCATTACATGGCTCGGGATTGCATGAAATGCATGATGTACTTTCACATATTCTTCTATGTAAAATTATAGCTTGGTGTCTGACAGACGTTTTGATCTGCTTCCAGCAGGACAACTTATCACTTAAAAGTGCTTTCGTTAAGGGTTCCCGTTTCCTGTTTAACATGCTTGGAATGATATTTGACTGACTGAGGATATATTCATTTTTGTAGTGTTCCGGAAGTATGATCTACTGTTATAATAATAATAATAATTAATAAAAAGCTGTTGCATTCTATAGCTCAAGTGTCCTGGGTAGTTTTAGAATGTTGCTATGGGGTTGCCATGGCATTTTGAGTGGTTGCTAGGGCATTTCTAAGTGGTTGCTAGGGTGTATTGGGTGGCTGGCAGGTGGTTGCTTAATCATCAATCATCAAAGTAATCATTCAATCAATAATAGCATAAATAGGGATGAGTTAAATACTAAGTAGGCACAATAACGGTAATGTTTCTATTGACAAGTACAGTGAACAAATGTAACATCTATTATTGAGGCTAAGCTGTTCTGCAAAGAGGGCATTCATCTGAACTCGGGCGGTAATGTGAACAAGACCCTTTAAATGCCCCCTTTACTGGTTGAAGGAGGGACAGAGGCAGGTTTTGGCAGGAAGAGAGGGTTGTTTGATAGCGTGAGCAGATTGCCAGACAGAGAGAACACTCAAAGCGCCACTGTGCCGACGCTGAACTGACGGGGCCCTTCCAGTACCCAGCATGTCCTTTTTAAGTGCTCGGAGGATGAAGCTGCCATTATGGCCGCACAAACAGAAAGAAGGCTGATGAACTTCATAGGAATGCTTCCTCCTGAAAGCAACAGGGTTGGAATAGAGTGGCGGGAGAGAGGGAAGAGAAAAAACGAGAGGGCAAGCTGCCAGTTCCACCAAGCTTAGTCTTCACGCAACCAGGCCGAAACAAACCTGACATTGTTTTGGGCACTGCCTAGGGGATCACATCCATTCTTTCTTTTTCTCTTTCCTCCGCTCCTCGATTTCATTCACTGTTCAGTCGGAAACTGCTCTCTCGCTTTTCCACTTTGGAGGATTCGGTTGAGGTTGTTTGATCTGTCATTATCATTTTCTACACCCTATTGTTCTGTTTGTTTTGTTGCTTGGTAATTGATATATGTTTATATCTATATATGACTGAATAATATCTTTTATGAAAATGGGTCAAACAGAACAATATTGTTCTGCAATTAGCATGCCAGTAGTAACTAATAACAACGACTAAATATGTTTAATCCGAGACCATTTAGAAGCAAACAAAGCAAATATGATTGCATAGCTCAATGCCTGTACAATACATTCTATTACAATACACAACTTTTTGAGCAATGTTGCAAGGCAATGTTGCCATCAACAGGAAACAAGGTGAGACACAGGGCCCACGACCGATCTAAAGTGTTCAGATTTGTTGCTCATTCTCAATGGTGCAAGTCGACTTCTTCCAGAAGCTAGTTATTTCAGTCAATAAAGTTTTAAATATGGATATTTTTCTTACATGAACATGCTTGACTTTAGAAGCCGTATGGAGCACTTTTTTCAGGGATGGATGTGCTTTGAAAGCCTGGCTCCACCCTGCTCAATTTTAATTTTCCTTCAGTACTACGTCTGGGCTTGTGGTGTATTCTTTGGTTTTCTCCAGTCAAACGATGACGTTGATGTCGTGCGCTAGTTTGAGTCATCATACGTCACAAGCAAACGTTAGCGATTGGTTAGCGAGTGGCTCTGGGCAGATCTAATAGTTTTAAACTTCAACAGAGTACCGGCCTACAAGGAAGTTAATGCTTTTCAATAGAGCGAGGCCAGACTCTCTGTACAAATGAAGTTTATGAGAGTCTGGTGGGACCAGGCTAGCGCTTTGATGGACTTCCAAAAAAATATATCCATTCACTCCCATTTTAACACTTGTAAGAGCCAGAACATTAATATAACTCCGATTGTATTTGTCTGAAAGAAGATGGTGAGTAAATCATGCGCTAATTTTCATTTTTGGGAGAACTATCCCTTTCTCATGCACGCCACTCACAATACATCCCACTCTTTAATAACCACTGTGATAGCCATGACATCAAATATCGAGTATGATATATTTAAAATTATTTTCTGGTGATATAAAGATAACATTGTCAGTACTGCGATTACCTTATGTGTTTTTTTTTCCTTCCTTCCTTCCTTCCTTTGGTCTTTATGCCTCAGCCTATATCTATATCATTCCTTCCTTCCTTCCTTCCTTCCTTCCTTTGGTCTTTATGCCTCAGCCTATATCTATATCCAACCTTCATTCCTTCCTGCCTTCCTTTCTTCCGTCCTTCCTTCCTTCCTTCCTTCCTTCCTTCATTCCTTCCTTCCTTCCTTCCTTCCTTCCTTCCTTCCTTCCTTCCTTCCTTCCTTCCTTCCTTCCTTCCTTCCTTCCTTCCATCGGTCTTTATGCTTCAGCCTATATCTATATCCAACCTTCCTTCCTTCCATCCTTCAGTCTTTATGCCTCAGCCTATATCTATATCCAACCTTCATTCCTTCCTGCCTTCCTTTCTTCCGTCCTTCCTTCCATCCTTCCTTCCTTCCTTTCTTCCTTCCTTCCTTCCTTCCATCGGTCTTTATGCTTCAGCCTATATCTATATCCAACCTTCCTTCCTTCCATCCTTCGGTCTTTATGCCTCAGCCTATATCTATATCCAACCTTCATTCCTTCCTGCCTTCCTTTCTTCCTTCCTTCCTTCCTTCCATCCTTCCTTCCCTCCTTTCTTCCTTCCTTTCTTCCTTCCTTCCTTCCTTCCATCCTTCCTTCCCTCCTTTCTTCCTTCCTTTCTTCCTTCCTTCCTTAGCCTATATCTACATCCAATTTTCCTTCCTTCCTTCCTTCCTTCCTTCCTTCCTTCCTTCCGTCTTTATGCCTCAGCCCATATCTACATCCAATTTTCCTTCCTTCCTTACTTCCTTCCTTCCTTCAGTCCTTCCGTCTTTATGCCTCAGCCTATATCTATATCCAATTTTCCTTCCTTCCTTCCTTCCTTCCTTCCTTCCTTCCTTCATTCGGTCTTTATGCCTCAGCCTATATCTATATCCAATTTTCCTTCCTGCCTTCCTTCCTTCGGTCTTTATGCCTCAGCCTATATCTATATCCAATTTTCCTTCCTGCCTTCCTTCCTTCCCTCCTTCCTTTCTTCCTTCCTTCCTCCCTTCCTTCCTTCCTTCCTTCCTTCCTTCCTTCCGTCTTTATGCCTCAGCCTATATCTACATCCAATTTTCATTCCTTCCTTTCCTCCTTCCTTCCTTCCATCCTTCCTTCCGTCTTAATGCCTCAGCCTATATCTATATCCAATTTTCCTTCCTTCCTTCCTTCCTTCCTTCCTTCCTTCCTTCCTTCCTTCCTTCCTTCCTTCCTCCCTCCCTCCCTCCCTCCCTCCCTTCCTTCCAGTTACTCAATTTAAAAAAATATATATATATTTTGATAGTTGTTGAACATTGCCAAAAGGCAGAAAAATATGTCAAAATATTGTCCGAGGATAAATGTAACACTTCCCCATGACCATAACTCTGCAGACTGACTGAGGAGAAATGCACAACCTCCAAAAACCACAAAACAGTGAAGGGCATAGAACAGTGAAGCACAGGTGCATTCCTCTATAGGAAATAACCCCCCTCTAACCTTCAAGCAATGCTGACAACCTACACAATGAGCTCACCTGGGCCTTGATTAATGCCCTCCAGCTTGTCAGGATGATATATGCAGCTGCATTGAGAGTGTCTCGGAGCTGGTGATATAGGCTGAGGCATAAAGACTGCTGTACGACATGTGCTAGGTCGGGGCAGGGGCAGGACGAACCCAGTTCACCAGACCGAGCAGGGATGGTCTCCTGCTGACTGAACGCTAATCCAGCGTGCAATGATTACTGAACTGAACTCTTTCCAGACCTACAGAACCGCCAAATTATGTTACTCTTATCATTTGAACGATATTTCTTTTCTGGTGCTTTATGTATGTACTATATCATGACATGTTGTGAAAATGATATATTTAAGGGCTGTATATGTGTGTTTTTGTATGATTTACTATTACTCTGTATTTTCACAGTTCTGTATTGCATTTGAATAATCTTCAATTGATGGCTTTTTGTTAGAAATAGAATGCCATCTAATTAATTTGACTACTTTGTTTTTACATATTTTCATTTATTTTCACATTTTGTATGTTTTCTTTGCTTCCCTGATCTATTTTAATTATTAAGCTATAGTGTTTAGAGTAAAACAGCTGCTGATGCAAAAAGAAGAGAAAAAAAAGTTAGCATGAATTAGCTTGTTTGACATGTTCGTACCATTGATCGTGTCACTGAAATCAAACAACATTGATCAATGGCCCCCCATGGAGTGGTATAACATGCATCCCTAAGTATTTATTTTAAGTAAGGTCAATTTACTCAAATAATTGATCAGGTAGATTTGCTCCAGAGCTCCAGAAGTTCATTTGGTTTGCCGCCAAGTACCTCCTTTTGAACTCTTTCAAACATGTCATAATTATCGTTTATCTGATGTGTAATGCTCCGTGAACTCTAACACCATATGTCATTCTAATAAAATACCCATTGTCTTGATTGCTTGTGTTTATACACAATCCCCCTTAGCCTTGACATTTTAATAGCAGCTAAATTGTTTCCAGACGCAAGATTATAGAAGCAGCAATGTACAGGACATAATTTACTGTATGCATTCGTTATACAATCTACAAGTGTGCCGAGACGAAAATATAGCATGTTCAACACAGCTGTTGAGAAAGCCATCAACTCAAAGCCATGCTCATGTTCAAAATGGAATTAACTTAAGTGTGTTAAAGTGAGGTTGGGGTGAGGCTTAGAGTGCCATATGGTTAACATAACTCAACCTGAGAGAGAGAGAGAGGTCGAGCGAGCTCAGACTCCTTTCTGGCAGTCTTATTCACAGATGGCACTTTCTGCAATCACTGGCATCAATGACCATGTGATCGTTCTTCCTGATTACCCACCCCACCCAAGACCTTGTGCAAGCATATGCCAATTAAACAAACATATTTCGCTGGGTGTCAAACAGACAAGTTGTAAAACTGTTTTGCTAACTTACACTGCCTAGTGGTGTGGATTTAGCGCATAAAATATTTAACACTGAAATAATATTTTCTTTTCAAAGTTCTAAATGAACCTGATTTTTGAGTACTTTTCACAAGAAAATACTATTTTAGTCTTTCTACTTAAAAATATTCAGGTTTAATTCAATGTACTTTTTTTTTTTTTTGCGAAATGTACTATATTATTACTATTTACTTTGAATATCTGAGTGAAAATTGTTTCAAATTAAATCCTAAACCTTTTTTTTCCAGTGTAGTTAGGGATGAATGATATTATATGGGTATTACATCAGCCGATGTTTGTGATTTTTTAAATATATCTGTATCATTCAATATTTTTTTATATATTGGCCGATGTTGGAAATTTAACTGTGCATGCTCATTTTCTTATTTAGAAATAAGAAAATGTTGTAGTTTGTTGACTACAACAAACTACAAACATGGCACTCAGGACAGGAAGTAACATAAAAGTCCAGGGACAAACACTGAGAACATATGACAGTATTAAAGTAAATACCTACACCATTTTTTTCAGTCTAGTTAGGGCTGAATGAAATAAGGGTACCAAACCATGTGATATTAGTGATTTTTAAATGTATCTGTATCAGTCTAATGTATATTGTTATCGTCCGATATTGGGAATTTATCTGTGCATGCTCATTTCTGCTTTTTTTTTTTTACCATTTAGATTACCATTGTCATAACTGAGCACTCAAATAATTTAAATAATGATTTAATAACACATTTTAATAGGATATTTAGAAGAATTCAAATTGACCTTTAATCATGTTTCAGTGCATAGATTACAATTTATAATGGAGAAAAAAAGAATTTTAAATTACTAATTAGTGAATTTTTATTTATTTATTTTGTATCTATTGCTTGTACACTTTGACACTTTCTTACAATGCATCTTTGAAGGTAAAGAATAAAAAAAGGTCAGTAATGTCGTATCTGATGGGCAGTTCCTTTGCGGCTCTCTTTATTGTCCCAAGTCTCTCATCTAGTTGACAAGTCGGGGTCTTCCAGAAACCCATTTTAATCATGTTACCCCAGAAATCAATAAACTATTTCCCCCTAGGTCAACTTCCACAATGGAGAGTGTCTGCCATCCTGAAGTACTCTGAATGTGTACTCAAGCCGTCTGAATGCAACACAAACACAAATCTGCGAAGACAAATTCATTAAAATAACCTCCGTGTCTCTTCCAAACGAATGGGTGTACATGGCAACCTATCCCCGACTAAACCTCCTGTGCATGTATAAAAACCTTGAAGGGCCGGTTTTCAAGTTTCCAAAAAATAAAAAATAAATAAAAAAATAACCCGGTCGATAATAATTCTGCAGGCAAAGTGCTTTACAGACCATCATCACATAAAAATTCTATCATAAAGCACTCCAGGTTGAATCCATACTACTTCTAGACACCGCAGATCCTGTTAAATCAGATTCAGAAGTGAGATGCATGTTTCTGGGAGGCTTCCATATCAATCCTTCTCTTCCTCTTGCCTTAATAAGATAAAACACAGCGGTTAGTAGGCTCATGATAATGCAAAGCATCTAGCTAATGCCTTTTAAGGAGAGGGGAAGCGGCGGTCCGTCTTTGGAGGCCGGGGGGTTGCGCTAGGGGAATGGAAGGGCATGTTGTAATACTGTTCTAATCCTGTGGTGGATAATGTATCAGGGATCAGCTTCGCATGAGCAAGTTTCTCCTGATGAGGTGGAGGTCTCAAGGAGAGCAAGTTGTTGCATTGACATTCGGGTCACAGTGGTGTATGGCTCTGGAATGCACAAGTGTTCTTTAGTCAGTCCATGCAGGAAAAGTGTGGAAAAAAAGGTAAACTTCCCTCAAAGCATTTTGCTCTCTCAGTTTATAGAGAATGCGTGAGAAGATTCACTCGAAATATGAGAAAATTAAATGGTAGAATACATAACATAGGTTATGAATATAGGATAAAGGAAACAGCTAATTAAATGAATTTATAAAAGTATAATTAGGAATTCTCCGAAAGTGCCAGGGGCAACGATTAAATGAAAATTCCAGTATTTATTCGCCCCAGGTACAATCAATTGTGAGAAAGACACAGTCTCGTCTTTCTCAGCGAGGTGCCATTTTTTCCTCTCCCCAAAGCCAATTAACAAAGAAGCCACAGGCAGAAATTTATAAGATATATTAGAAAACTGCATTACTATGCAAATGTACCTTCTGACATCCTGAGATTCATTAAGTCAGTTACACTGAAAGCAACAGGTTCTAATGACTAATCATACTCATTTTAGAAACTTTAAAATTTAAGAACTAAGAAACAGAGGTTATTTTAAAGTTGTACTAGTCAAGAGAACAACACGACAATGTTTACCTGTGGTATAAGAGTCCTTGACTGCTTCCTTATATCAAGTTCACAAAAAATGTTACATTGCATTGACAACCATCGCTGTCCCTCAACGCTGCAATTAAAATGAACTGAAAATTTATTTTGGTCAATGTAAACGTGACCGGCCCTTTAAGAAAATGTTCTTACTGGCTTAAAGGTGCAGTACGCGATTTTTGAGAAACTGTTGATAACCGAAGTCAACCCAAACAAACACGCCCTTTCTTTCATTCTCCACCCCAAAACACAAACAACACAAGGCAAGAGTGAATGTCTATCATAGCTGAAGCAAAGCAAAATAATGTTTTATGAAAAATAAAGTGAAGATGACGAATGAATGAAAATTAAGAAAAAACAGTGAACATACAGTACACAAGAGTATACAAAACAAGGTTTCTTTGTTAGTCAGCAGCAGCACACCAGCTCCAGACAAACAATGACACTCAAATTCAAAGCTCAAAGCTCAATTCCGATTATATTAAAGGAGAACTCCAGTCAATTTTAACACTGAACTCATTTTTTATGTACATTTGGAGTGCTGTCAGTACAGACAAAAATGACAAAAATCGGTGTTGCCTACACCATGTTATCGTCTTTTTATAATTCACACCCTGTTGACTTCAATTTGGCATGTTCTAAACCTGCTTTTAGCCTCTTAACATCCTTGATTTGTCATTACGACTGCACAGCCATGTGAGTCGCGTTATTAAATGTGACCACGGTCAATCTGACTGCAGTAGATGTGAAAGATATGAATAAAAATGATGTCATTTCAGCCAGCTCACATACCTCCATTTGTTTCCTGTTTTCGGTCGAAGCCCGCAGTAGTCGATTGTCGAGTTCACACGCGCGAGATCATTGGTGAATATCATCTCAAACCTACCACTGTATAACATCATTTTTATTCATATCTTTCACATCTACTGCAGTCAGATTGACCGTGGTCATTCTTAATAACGCGACTCACATGGCTGTGCCCTCGTAATGACAAATCAAGGATGTTAAGAGGCTAAAAGCAAGTTTAAAACATGCCCCATTGAAGTCAACAGGGTGCGAATTTTAAAAAGACGATAACACGGTGTAGGCAACACCGATTTATATAATAGATATCATCATACTAATGTTGACATTAGAGTGAAATGTTTTTACAAAGTGGATTTTGGATATCTCTTTTTATCACTCCATAAATCAGAAGAAAAAAAAAAAGGTGTATGTAAGTGTTACAGATGTTTTGCCTCCAGTGTTTTGCCTTAAACCAACACTTTCTCACATGCTGACGTAAAATTATAATAATTTAGCAGAAGAAACTTAATTTTACTATGAATTTAAGACATGTAATGTAATTTCCCCCATTTGTACTGTGGTAATGTTCCCCTTGAGATTCATCTAATGCAAATGTACATTAGAACATTCAAATCAGGCTATCGTTTTAGATATTCTCAAATGCTTTCGGTAACCGAGCCATCTGTGTTTTACGCCGCAGATACATTTGAGAAGTCATGATTGAACATACATCAGCACCTGCAGTGCACATCTGGTATTTGTGAACCCCCTGGGCCAAAAGTGCAGGTCTCCTTACAAGCACTCTGGGACATAGACATATAACTTTGTAATTGTCCATTTAAGCCATTTCAAAGGGTAAGATATCATGTAGTTTTATGGTCCACATGAGTTCCTCCAACTCCCCCCCCAAAAAATCTTCCTAGCTGGTATATTATATGACCCTAAAACAGCTTGAGTGTAAAATTCAACACAGTATCTTCTCCACATTGTGTGATAAAAAAGAGATTGTGTTCTTACACAGCTAGTTCTGCAAATCTCAACAGTCTCATCCACCCTGATGATTTTAAATAATGTAAAGTAATCTCCAAGCTCAACATATGTAAGAGGCTTTAGAGTTTCTCATTGGCGGCCTGCGGGCCACTCTCACAGATGACACATAGCCCGTTTCACTCAAGAACATTGAAAGTTATCTTTCGGGATGCTTGAAAGGAGAGCCACGGCGCTAAAGAGCCCAGTGAAAAGAAGGCTTTTACAGAGGCGTCTTTGTCAACCTCATATCAAAGGCTGCGTCTGGAAAGTGAATAGTTTAGCTTTGTGTTTGGCAGAGCATGGGTGGGAGTTTGTTGTGGTGTGGAGATATCCCTGTGTACACGCAGAGCTATTGAAAGAGCTACTGGGAAATCTCCAACATTTTACGGCTCTTTAACTAAGAGTGTTCCTCACCGCATGATATCCTGGTTTGACATCTTTAAAGGACCTTTTAAAGTCCAAAGCCCAATTTGGACAGGATTAGTTATCTAACCGATGCTTGAATTATAATTGTCTATGATTTCTCTGTATTTTTTATTTATTGATTGATATTACATAGAAGTGAGATCTGTTGTCTGGATGCATATGTCACATAAGGTCATGTGCTTTGAATGTGTGCCATAAAACACTGATAACTGATAACCAACACATTCTCATTTGATAAACCAACACATTCTCATCCTTTGGCGTCATATAGGTGACGCCATATAGCCTAATATTTCGTCGAAATACTACGCACATGGCACCCTTTAGCGTCAATATGGCGTCACAGGAACGGGCTCGATGAACCCAGCAAAGACTTTTATATATAATAATGTTTACATGTAATTTATGTAAATGTAAATCAATGTAGTTATATAAAAATGTACACACACACACAACACATACATACATACATACATACATACATACATATATATATATATATATATATATATATATATGTATAGTCTGTTATTATTAGCTAATGAATTGAATACAAAAGCATTATATATATATATATATATATATATACAAAGACTGTAAATTAGTTTACATATAAAAAAAAACATGATTAGAACCAGATTAAAATTAAAATTGAGCACAACTTCTTTAAGGAAAAGTGCATTCCTGTTCAAATAGGGCTTTAATGTTTTTTTTTTTTTTTTTTTTATGAATGGGACACAGTCTGATCTTTTTATATCCTTTATACATGCATTAATATACATACAATTATTATTAAATCACCTTTTCATTTTATTAATAATTCAATACCAGTCTGACAATAAATCTTTTTTTCTAAACCTTCTAATAACAAGCTTAAACCTGTCTCATAGTGGCAACACATTACCCACTGTATAATTCATGGATATTACCCGTCAAAATGAGGACAATATCAAATAGGGGCGCATTCACTGGCATCCATTCAGAATGTTCTGTCATTGTTCAGCCTAAGGCTAGAGCTTGGTGCCAACACATTTGTTAAAGCCATATCCTATCTTCATTAACATGAGACCTCCAGCTCTGGCATACAATGTCATTTGGAGAGCAGATGTTAAAACACTGATAGTGTAGCCTAAATATATTACCCTTCTTGATGACGTCAGCAGCCTCAACCCAAAGTGTGGATTGAATTAAGGAGTGCTGAACGAATTCAGATGAATCCTGGTCAGAAGGTTAAAGTGCGAAGAAGGGTTATCTCAGTTGCAATTAGCATGTGCTTTGAATGGAAGCTAATGAATGGAATTCTGAGTGTTTGTGTAATTGGTTTGAAGGACACTGCGTCCTTGCAATCAGTCTGTTTCTAGACCAACAATACGCTGGGTTGATTAATCTAATTTGAAATATGATCCGAATATACTCAATTTTACCTGATTAGGAAATTAACCTATAGCATAGGATGTTACGCCTACATCATGTCATTAACACAGAAATGTAATTCGTATAATGGCTTCCTGTGTCAATATTATATTATACAAAACAACAACAATCAAATCATCCACTAAGCATACATGTTCTTTTGATATATGGTATGTTCACATATTCATAGTGAAACATTGTTATCAAAAATGCTACCGCTAACTGGGAAACTTAAAAAAATGCTGACAGGGAAATGCACTTATACAAAACTGGAAAAAAAAAAAAAAACATGGTTCAACCAACGCATTTAAATAATAATGAGCTGTATTTAAAAAGTAACTGACATTCTTTTCATTGCAAAAATGCCTCCTTTATTCAAATTTGATTTGTTATAGATTTGTGCACAAAACTAAGCATAATTTACCGGGTGCAATTAAAGCTGTAAGAAAAATGGGCCAAATTTTCTTTTAGAGAAAGATTTTTCTTGTGATCAAGGCAGCTGTAATTTAAACAATTTTGAAATTATGAATAAAAGATTCCAGACACATCATGTGGTCAATCAGTTTTGGCAGAGACACTTGTATTCTGCATTATGCCTTTAAATACAATTATTTAATCTTTTTAGCAATTCCATGTACAGTAGACTTCCTCCTGCTTTCACATTGTGTCAGAAAATGAAAAAGATGGACATTGCTTTGAAAATGGCTCTCTGTGACTTTAAGGGCATGTATTAGGACCGTACAGCTGAGCAATCATCTACCCGGCATTCTCTAAAGTGCGCATTGTGTACCCTCCGACAAAAGACTTCAAAGATGAAAGCCATACACAAAATAAATATAAGAGCGGCAGGAACTGAACAGATTTTGCAAGACATGAGTAACGTGTTGGTCTATGGAGGGAAACAGAAAAACGTGTATTGTTGTAGCCAGATGATAAAGTCAGCAGTAAAGTGTGTGGAGAATTGTTTCCTTGATGTAAGGCTCTTTGAAACCACCAGACGCTCTTATGCTTGACTCTGAGTAGACACACCCAGTAGCTTCCAAAAACGGCACCATCAAACATTGCAAAATATACCTAAAAAATATGTTTGCTCTCTTGAGTGAATTGAAAAGGGGGGAAAAAATAGGTTAGATCCCTTGTTGACACATTAACATTTATATATGCTAAGAGAAAGCGTTGAGTACTTCAGTTCATTGAATAAAAGACATTTGGATGAAGGAAATGCCCTGCTTAGAATATTTCACATTAATATTCTACAATTGACTGGCATGGCTTTTTTTTTTTTCAAGTGTATGACAGATGAAATGCACACAACATGTGAGCGCAGAGGACAGCTCCCCATGAGTGTTTGCCAATGATGTCAGATTTTCATTGTTGTTGTTTCAGAAGAACTGTTTCACTAAAATGGAACCTAATGGCACAATGAAAATAAGGGAAAAATGCTTTGGTAAAAATAAAAACATATATTTTGGGATATATATATGCATAGTCCCTGTGATGCTTTAAAATGAATTTTAATTAAATAAAAATGTATCATTGTCTAATTTAATAAAAATACATTAATATTAAACCTAACAAAATAGATTACTGTGCTGTATTTCATGAGCAAACATGCAAAGAGGTTGCAAAATTTATCGCAAAGTTAACATGACTTAAAATCTCATGGGTAACTTCGGGGTAAATCATTGCGATCACAAGAATTCAGCTGAGAAGGTTGAAAAGCCCTGATCTGGAGTGTGGGAATGCACACTCATATATTAAAATAATGTAGTCATGTTCTCTGGAGGGCAACCGCAGCCCACAGGACTGTCAGACAGAGAGCTTTGAAGTCCAACCTTTTATATTTGAGGAAATTAGATTTTGCTCTTGCATTTAGCACTTAGAATATCAAGTTATGTAGAAACTTGCTAAGCTCATTTCAACGAAGAGCTGGAAGGTGCAAAAGTTAATCTGGGGCAGCAGAAATGAGCAGAGTCAGGCTGTGATCTTAGTCACATCTGCCTTTCCAAGGAAGAGGAAGTCTTGGTTTGAAGAGGCCCAGATAAGGACATAATTACTTTGACTTTCCATTTCGTGACTGAATGTTAAGCCCTCGTCAAGTGCGCAAAGCACTTCTTCTGATTGCATGGTTTTCAAAAGTCAGAGAAAATGAGGTACAGGGCTACCTGAGTATGACTGAGCACCCAGGTATTGTTCACATCCACACTGAAGTTTCTGTTTTACTTGTTTTACTGTTTCATCAGGAGTCAAAATATTCTGGTTATAAATCTTTTATCCGTCATAAAATATCCTAAAAAAGTGTGATTTCCCAATTTTTCAAGTATTATTTGTTAAAAAAAAACTTGTTACCCTATATTTGTCAAAGTAGGTTAGTTCACCCAAAAATGAAAATTCTGTCAGTAATTACTGTTCCAAACTTTTGTTCATCTTTGGAATACAATTTAATATAGTTTTGATGAAATCTAAGAGCTGGCTCACTCCTTCATAGGCTTTATGTAATTTCATTCTGCCGGCCCAGAAAAGTTAGTAAAAAAATCGTCAAAATGGTCCGAGTCAAGTCAAGTCACCTTTATTTATATAGCGCTTTTAACAATATGAACTGTTTCAAAGCAGCTTTACAGTGTGAAATTGAAATGACATAGAGCCTATGGAGTGAGCCAGCTCTTGGATTTCATCAAAAATATCTTAAATTGTGTTCCGAAATTTAACAAAATTCCTACAGGTTAGGAAAAAAATAGGTTGAGTAATTACTGACAGAATTTTTATTTTTGGGTAAACTAACCAAGCCAAAGGTTTTGGCTCTTGGTTTAAGTGGAGAACAAGATAAAACATTGCACTTTTGTTCTATTTGTAATGTATTTCAGAAGTTCATCCAGTCTTAATAGTTAATGGTAAAAAAAAGCATGGCTTGCTGTCTGAGCTATTTACCACAAAAATTCTCATCATAAATGTAATAATAAATGTATCACTAAGGGCCCGTCCACACGAAGACGTGTTTCGCTGTATACGTATAATTGTTTATCGTATTGGCGTTTCGTCCACACGGATCCGGCGTTTTGGGAAAGTGAAACGTTATTTTTTGACACTGGGTCCCAAAGTGGATGAATCTGAAAACTACACCCTTACGGTTTCGTGTGTAGAGCCAATCCATATATTTTGTGAAACGATGATGTCATCACATCACGTGTCGGCTGCGTCACACGCCATCTTCGTCTTCTTTTTCTTGGTTCGTATGCAGCGCGCAAGGTTATTGCCATGCTCAAAGTCTTCTTCTCCGTGTATAGTGTATCTCTGTGGCAGAATTACAGCGCCCCATACTGGTCTGGCATATATACTACACCGTTTTCAGTCAGTTTCAGTGGTTTCGTGTGTACGCAGATGTTTCTTGAGACAACGGCGTGTTTACAGATTATTTTTTTTAGAACGAGGGAAAAAAATATTGGATAGGGAGCGCACCGGTTTCGTGTGGATGTGGCCTAAATAACAAAAAAGTACCTATATCTGCTGTAGCATGAATAAAGTTTCAGCTTTGTCAAAGTGAAGAAAGTCACCAGACCTCTCACCACCACAGGAAACCAACAGTCTTGTTTGCACCCTGAAAACACATTCATGTTTACCACAGGACTGAGGCACCACATGCAAGACCCACTGAGGCCATATTGTGACATGGGAACCCCAATAAAAAAAAAGAAAAGATGTTAAGAGCCAGGGGAATTTGCATTTTGGAAGGCCCTGAATGAAAGTATTTGTTCTTCCTGTTCCTCAGTGAAAGACTCTGTTAAGCCTAAAATGGTTTATAGATTCTTGCTCATAATCAGAAGTCAGGATTATGAGGATGATAAGTCTGACAATTGATGAATGTTTGCCTTGTTGATACTATTAAAGTCAGGCAGTAAATTAGGCAAATTCTTTTCTACTTTCCCCATTAGTTCATCAGTCAATTACGTTCTCTGGCAGGTCGCTTGACGTGTCCTAGAAACGGGGGCTTTATCTTAAAATTATATGGGGAAAATCGCAAGAGAAAAGGACAAACACTTCCTGGCTGTTTATGTGAATGCAAATGTCAGGCCTTTTCATCTCGCTCTTCATAGAAATAGCTTTGAGGTTCATAAGGTGGCACTATTTTGAATTCCACTTTAATGGTAGTTAAAGTGCTTGTTAGAACAGAAAGCTAAGGATGTGCATTGTCCCATGGTGAGTTTAGGGGAAAAAAATAGGAATTATTAATGGTTATACCTAACGTTACCATACTGTATCAAGAATCAATCAACTGAACATGATACACAAAAATAGTTTTATCATTTAAATCTACCAAAAATGGACTATAACACGAGTATTTCACAACGCACAATGATACTTAATAGAAACCAGTAACAAACTACAACCACTTTGCAACATTAGTAACCATCCACATACCATCCGCAACACCCTGGTAGTTACAGGCTAAATCTATCAAAATTTTTGCTGCTTGTAAAATTTAAGTCAGTTGCAGTCAGTGAACTTAATATTTTAGAAAAACACAACAATCTACAATATACAGTATTTTCAGTATGTCAGGCATGAAAAGGCACAGCTCTTTGTAGAATGTCACACATGATATCCCATCCACTCAGATGACATGGCACACATCCCCATTATATTCCACTTTCACACCAAATAAAACGTGCCCCACCACCACCACAGTGTAGTTTTTAATGGATTTGATCCCAATATCTGTTAAGAGCTCTGTAAGAGACAAGGCCGACATCCCGTCGGACTGCTTTTGGCACTAATGGTGGTTTCTATTGACCTGGGATGCAAACCCACGCTGTGTAACACAGCAGGACAGTTTGTTCAGTCGAGGGCAGCGTCACACCCTATATCGCCCACAGCTTTCATCCGACAACATCCAAAAGTTCAAGTCAGCAAATCTGCTTTGTTGTTTCGCCCACAAAACATGCATAATGTATGCCGTACCTTAGTAACCAAAGTGATAATGGCATGAAAGGTTGAAGATCTACCTGAATTTACATTTGTGAGGATACTTTGAATCGCATTATGATCTCAGATTTAACATGAGGTTAGTGGGATAGATAAAATTGATTGGAATGACTGCAGTCTAGTTATTCACTTATCGAAAAACCTGAGAGAGGAACCATGTGATTCTGGAAATGGCCCATCTTTAACTGCTGACAGGGTTGGGCCCCTGCCCTTTAGATAAGAAGATTACAGAGTGATTCAGAGGTCTGGCAGATTTATTGTGCCAGAGCTGAGCCATTTAAAGGATAGATGGAAACTCTCTCTTTGAAAAATGCTGCATTCAGGTTTTAATATCTCCCAAACCCAGCTGTTAACCCATCAAGTGTGACAGGTGTATGAAACAAAGAAAATAGGGATTTAACCTTAAGGTGACATATTTTTTTTTTAAAGATCTTTTGATGTTATAATCAGCATGTTGGCTAAGTACAACGTGGCCAAATTTTCTGCATTTTAAGGATATAATTCAGTCAAAAATCTATCCATCCATCTATCAAGCCAAACTTAATTTCACATGGGTTTGTAACGGCATGAATGTGAGTAAATATTTCATTCTCTATACTGCATTTACACTGCAGGTCTTGATGCCCAATTCTGATTTGTTGACTATATCTAATTTTTTGACGACTAGATTACAACTTTGAAAAGGGACTAATATCCAATATCTGCATACTATACACTTGGCGAAACAATCCAAGCCAGACTTAATGACCTGGAAAAGCTTAGGCTGCAGTGTAAAGCAAGCTTTTGCTTTCCTCACCACCTTTAAAGGTCAGCAACACATCAGGTTGAGTCTTTGTCCTCGATTGCACCATTGAAAAGAGTCATGTGATGTCAGGTGCCCAACTGAGTTGACGTCATTCACCACTGTCACTTTTTCAGTGACGTATGACTCACATTGACAGGGGAATATCTGATCTGTCCAATTACAATGCAAGTATTCGATTCATATCAGATTTATTTCCACATACTAAGAATGAGACCTGAACCCGATTTGAGAATATTGGAATCCATGTGCTTTTTTTTCCTGCTTACTGTACATGTTTGTGGGTTATATCCAATCTGTGCCACATGGGAGGAAACAATTGGAATTGGGTCAATTGACCTATGGCTAAGCCACGCCCCCTCCACTCACTCGGACAAACAGTCAACATTCGGGAACAGGCGCTATGGCAGCTGTCACAGTAGACATTTCACAGAAGGCAATTGGTGATTTTTGAGACAGAAAGATTATATATCATCTCGAAGTCACCTAAAGGGCCTTAACTATGCATCGGAGGGTTATATTAATAATTTTATTATTGAGAAGGTCGATGAAAAGCTTCAGCTCCAGGCAAAAATGTATCTACAGTATTTACATGAATCATTCAGCACAACATTGTTAACATTTGTTATCTCAGTTATTTACAGATACAATAATGAAGCTAAGTGACATGATGTACAACACAGCTAGAAGCTAACGTTAACGTTTTCTAATGTTAGACTAACGTTAGCCTAACCTAACGTTACGTTAGAGATTTTAAAGATAACATTCAAATAAGTTGACTTAACTTAGAACAGATTGTTTAATTTATCCACGTTTAGTTGGCGTTGTGGTCTACCGCATAACTTAATCGCATAACTTAATCCAGAGCAGACACTTATCTCGGTTGGGATGTGGCTTGAGAAAGCGTTAAAAAAAACACACACCGTCGCCCAGCCTCTCGGGAACCTAGTGTCGGAGTTGTATGTACCCCATGCACACCGTTTGACCATTTTAAACTTAAAATAACTAGAAAAAACAAATGAAAACTGACTAATTGCAATGGAAGCAGAGAATGTCCGAATGAATTGGGTTAGCTGTGCACTGTGATTGGATCATTGCGTTTGAGGGTGTGGCTTAGCCATAGGTCAATTATCATCTAATGTAGATCTGGGCTTATATAGGGTGGTAGGAATACTGGAGCCTATCCCAGTGTCTTGGGCCAAATGCAGGACAAGAGGCCAGTCCATCACAGGATTATACGTTTTCCAAGCAAACATATGTCCTGAAGGAGAACGATATGAGAAATGAGAGACAACACAGAGAAAGGACAAAGACAAATGAGCATTGACCCTTTGTTGATAAAAGACAGAAGCACCAAGGAAGCGAGACCACAGAAAGGCATTATGTCTCTGATACGATCACATACTATGAAGGGTCACGTATCAAAGGAGAAAATGCCATTACTGGCAGGCACAGTGTCAGGCCTTGTTCTGCATGGCAAAGCTGCTTATTGATTTGAAAAAAAATATTGATTAGTGACAATGAGCAGCCACAGGCTAATCATAATTGATGCCTCATTGCTTCAGTTAACTGTTTCAGGCACAGACAAAGGCTTACTTTTCAAGCATTATATTTTATATAATGCTTGAACTGGTAATAAATGGGTAATAAATGAACTGGTAATAAATGGGTATCCAACTAAAATGTAAAAGGGATTCAGGGTCATGTTGAATTGGGTTTTGACCACTGCTTTTTAAGTGGCTCAAAAAGTACTTGGTTTGGTAGAATGCAAATCATTACAGTGCACTTAGTGTGCATTTATTTTGTGCATTGATTAGCATAAAACTTTAATTTCTTAAGTAGTGGGAAACTAACTACTTGAGAGTCTTTAGAACTGTGCGGTATACAGATCAGAGTAGTGTGACATCTCATTTGTCACTATAATACTGTATGTATCAGCATTTTGTACAGCAAAACTCACTATTTTCATCAAACAGAGAATGCTTGCCACCATTGTAATTTGGTATTTTTAATAACATTAACCACATTTATATTTCATATTTTGTATTGAATTTTGTATTTTGTAATGCTCTGCAATGACTGATTTTTAAACTTATTTTTAACTGGTTTATACCAGTTAAGTTAAAAAGTACAGTAAGAGAAAATACCAGTGCCAGCACAAAATATACCTGAATTAAAGATACATTCTCTGAAGTCTTAATATCTTGTGTTATGTCTCAAGTAAATTCAAAGGGTTTCAAAGATTTCAAAATATTTTAAGTGAAAAATTAGACACATAGAACTATTTTACGACACACAAATATACTACAACTACGACACAAGGATATAATTTTGCAGAGTATACTATCACTTTATTTAGAAAAAAAAAAGTCCTAAAATTGACAGTTTCCTAGTTTTTTATAGTGACTACTGCACCTGGATATTTTCAATGAAAAAAAAAATCAATAACCTCAGAAAGTAAATGGACTAAAGGAATGTGTGCAAGTGGAAATGTTAACTTGAACTCTCCAATGTACCTTATCTAAGCATTTGATGAAGAATACATGGTCTGATCGAAGTGGGTCAAAATAAAGAGTTTTTCCAATACTGCAGATGCCAAGAAAGAGATCCATATGAGCACTTTTAATTTGTTTAATAGGTTGCCTCTGCCCTCTCAATATCTGACCCACTCACTATATAGGACTATAGCTGATTGAATGGCTAAACTAAAGAGTAACAATCAATGGCATTGCTAAGTGTGGGACAGGCCAAAGCTCTCTCGTGGTTTCTGGAGCTGCAAGTGTTAAATCAAGCTCTCATTGATTGTGTGCGTTTCAATTGGATGGGGAAGGCAAGAACTGGTGACTAATGAACTACTGGATTGCAGTCAAATAAAACCAATGCAAACTTACATTTTGCAATGGGACCAATGCAGATAATATTTTGATATAATATAAACTTTGTATTTTTACCATGGTAAATGCAGTTGATTAATGCGTATTGTCGCCTTGCGTATTGACTCACTCCATTTTCAATAGTGTTGCTGACAGCATGATAAATGCACATAGCATTTTTTGTATCTACATGTTAATGCCATTTGTGGGCATGCAGGATCTTTAATTCTGAACCGTTGTCAGCACTGACTATGAGACGATGGAAGAATGTTTCAGAGTAATTAGGAGTCTGGGGGAAAAGCGAGTCTAGGAGTCTCTCGAAAGCGCCCATCCCCCCCGCTCAAACACAGCCTACATTGGCCACCCCTCCTCCCTTAAACGCGTAATATTTCGAACGGTAAACAAAACCATTCACTCTCCCCACAAATGAAGATAAATGAAGACTAAACTCCCTATTAGGTGGCTGACAGGTGGTAGGGTTGAGGAGAATGGGCAAAAACTGCTGCATAGGATGGGCATGCTTCCTTCTTGTGGTTGTTCCTGGATACCACCAAGAGCTAGCGAAGAAGCATCTCGTGGCCGATAATTCATAGTGCTATGGTCTTCTCGGTCTCAAATGAGCCAGATAAAACTGCAGCGCTTGCAGAAAGGACGCAATATGGTCTCTGGGCCTTTGGTGGCGTTTTAATGATGATGGCTGCAGAGTTTCTACTTCGTGGTTGCCCTGGGATTGCATACCCCCACTTTGGCGAGGAAGGTTGCTGATTGTGCTGCCTGTCTTAATTCAAGACTCAAGCGTCCAAGGAAACAGGAAACTGTCCCTGCATATCTGTGATGCACTTCTCAGTCTCGGTTCGTCTTTGAATGTGTTCAGCTATTGATTGTGATGGTAATTGTGCCACACGAGAAAGATTTCATCCCTGTGGTCACTGGTGCACTTTTTTTTTTAAATAGAGAATCGATCAGACCATTTAATTTCTCACTCAATCAGTGTTTATTAACTGATGCATAAATATCTCCAGAATATGACCTTTTAATTCCTTTAAATAAAGGCGGGGCATTGTATGAAGCAAGTAATTAATAACGAGCAGTTCTTGATAACATCTGTTCTCAGAATGTGTTCTTTTCCTTATTTTCCCCCAACGATATGATTGTTTTCCATAATCATTTAGATCTTGGCAGCTGCATTCTCAAATTCCATTTCCCTTTACAGGCCCTTTATTATTACATGTCAATATATATAAAAAAAAATACAAGGGAGGAGGGGTTTCATTTCTGGCAGTGTGGAGAGCAATCATCTTGCCAAGCTCAGAACCTTTATGAATTCCCAGCGTATCTCCTCACACCAGCTGTTTTCCAATGATAACGGCAGGTATACACTGCTCTTCCAAACCGTTATCACCCCCCTCCCCCTCCTCCTTTTACCGTCTCTTTAGGGTGGACAAGACCAAGTGGACAAAAACATTCACCAATGTTCACCAATGCATGAAATAAAATCATATCTTGTCACTTTTGACACACTCTTATTTACAAATCCATTTGCAATGCCACATCTCCGGCAGTTTTAAAACTGAACCAACTGGGATGAAGAAACGAAATATGTGATAATATGCGAAGTGGGGTTCATATGGTGTCAAGCATGGTGGTAATGCGTTGAGAGATAACCTGAAAACTCCAATTCGCTCTGCAAATGGATGACATTTGTGTTTGCTGGTCTAGTGAAGGTGAAGTCTGTCGTCGTTAGCATTCACTGCTAGTGCTAGGTGTGGTTAAGCTCACTGTATGTCATCCACACTTCACAGCACAAAAGCAATTTGGTGACGTGACTCCCCTGCTAATGCTAAATTACTCACAGCAATGTCCAACGCCATAAGCCTATTTTATTATTTACACTGCAGTTATAGCCAATACAATAACTTTGTAAAGATAATGCATTATTTATCATTCTACATTTTTAATAGACTGGTATGGTAGTTATGAATATAATATCATAAGCTCATAAATCATATACTATGTGATTTCACACCTTCACAAGTTGATAATTATACCTCAACATGAACTCAGAATTGTCTTTCTACTAATACACATTACTGGACTTACTGTGCACGGTTTATTAAATAATAAATATCCAAGCTGCAAATTTGATTAAAAACAACTGGAATTATTCAGTCAAATAAACTTTCTGATAGACATCTGGGAATTTATTCTGTAAATGTGTTTCTATCGTAGCATATGCACGACTTCTGACAGAATAAAACATTTTTATAAAACAATTTCATGTCAATTTTGCAATATATTTTTCCATCCAGCATTGTTCTGCAAAATGCCAAAACTTAACATTATATGAATGGAAAATTGGTTATTGTAAAAACGTACCTCAAAAACAAAATAATGGTCTTTTCTGGCTATTTGTCTTTCGTTCTTTTTAAATATAATAAGATAACATTTTTACCTGGGAATATGTCAGATTTCTGCAGTAAAATGGGTTTTCAATGATCAAATATATTTTTTTTTTGTGGAAAATATCGCTTCTGATGGAAAGCAAGTAGATGTCCATCTATTCTGAGAAAATTACTAACAAGATGGAAACAGTGTAGCTTCTGTTTGAAGACACAATTCAAATAAAAGGCCATTTGGGTCCAGCAAAGGATGTTCATGTCAAGTGAGAGGAATGCTGAGCACTTGGGATTGAATGGAAAAAAGCTTGCCCGAGTGCCCTTTATAAGATGGCATAAAAGACTTAGTGGAATGTGAGTTTTAATGGATGAGCTGGCACTACACCGGAGCTCAAACCCTCTCATGCCACAGGTGGAGGGAAGGGGAAATGGGAAATGTTAGTGGGATTGTGTATCTACCGTTGCCAAACAAAAAGTGACATTATCTAGGGTGCCATACAATTATAATGAGATCAGATATAGATCAGCGGGAGATGAATATGAGTATGTGGCCTTATTCTCCTTACTCCTTGCATTATGTTCTTTCTTTCCACTGCTAAAGGCTTTAAATAAAGGATGCAAAAGCTCCATAAAATTAATCCATATGTTCTTAATCTGCTGAATCCATAAGATTAAAAGGGTTAAAAAAAAGATACATTTCACTTTTTGGCTTGTTCATGAGAAAAGTAGCAATGTTGAATCACTGATCCAATTCACAAAATGATTCAGTTTGCACGATTCATTTACAATAGAAACCACTAGTTCTCAATGACTTGATGATCCTATCTCAGAGGTTAGCTACAGTAGAAGGAAAGATTTTCAGTGAATTATGATGTAGATTTCCATCAGTCTATCACAGATCTATGACTTCGGAAGACTTGGACAATAGCACACGTCATATTAATATAATTATTATTATTATTATTATTTTTTTTTGAAGCTGAAAAGCTTCAGTCCTTATTTCATATGCTTGGAAAATAGTGACCAGCACAGTTTCCGCCACTGTAAAAAGAAAAAAAAAATTGCTAGGACATTTCACAAATAATTACAAGGAAATGGCAATTTCTTTGAAATTTGGAAGTAGAAATACAAACAATTGAATTTTCAAGTAAAATGTAATACAATAATCTTTGTTTTATCTACAACTTTGAAAAGTAGTTTTTACACTGCATAATTTTCCCTATTAGCTTGCATGAAAGTCATCAGGTTAGGAACAATTTTTGTTTAAAAAAATATGATTAGATTAGATGCAAACCAAATTAGATGCAGCTTTTTTATCACTAGTGTTGAAAGGCTAAATAATTGCTCATCAAAACAATACGCAGTGCATGAATTCTGTCTCATGGTACCAGCCAGATGAAATAGAGTTGCTCTCCTTCTCTTGTGTGGAGAAACGGCGTATTTACGCCACAGGCACCTCACACGCTAGTAGTTCTATCAAGGGTCCCATGTGACACAGGTTGCCCATAGTAACCGGCTTAGCTGCAGTCAATAGAAAATAATACATTAAAAAGTAGCGAAAACAACTACAAACACAGCAGTCTTGAAAGATTTAGTTAGTGGATGTAATGAATCAGATACAAACCGCTTGGGGCTGTTCTAGCACAGCAGAGCTCAACGTGTCAATCACAGCTGATGGCCTGTGAAAATGTAGGCAGGGCTTTTTTGATTCTCAACCCCATTTGTATGATGGACAGCCCCGTCGTCCAATTACCACCACATGCTGCCAGATCACCACAAGGGTCGCATTTAACAGACCTCGGGTGTAGGAGAAACACCTGCATCGTGCAATTTACCACTGGGTTTGTTGACAGTTCTGGCATTTCTAAATGAGGGAGGGTTCAGATAACCTTTGCCAACCATTTGAAATGTACACTTTACAACAAGATAAGCAATGCAGGGTTGGTTTGTAATTATGGATTTTTTTTTTAAATATGTTGTAAATATATAAATGGTTATAATAATGCTTGTCAGCGACACAAAAGACCTTTTTTGATCGGAACAATCTATGCAAATGATGTTGACGAAACGCCTAATGGTTATTGTTATGCTGTCATAGCCATTTAGCCCAACACAAAACCTCTCTATGCATGTAGACACATGGGCATATAGAAAAAGACTGTTGAAAGCTAACATAGCCATTCTCCTCAAACATCATTAGCAGAAAAGGAGTGTTCAAAACTGCTTTGTTTGTGTCTCTTCTCAACCATGTCAGCCGGTACAATGATTGACAAAGAAGTGAAACCACTTTGGCAGCCATATTTGAGGTGAGTCATATAACAGCAGGTCTCTGAGGGGCTTCGGCGTTGACAGTGACGCATTTGTGCTTGTTTTCCCAGCTAGATAATTAGCTGAGCGCAGAAACCTGCTCGAGACACAGGTAATAGGTAGACTTCAGAGCTGAATTGTAAAAAAAGATGAATTGCACAATGGCAATAAATGATCATTATGGGCTAATTAGGGCTAATTATGAGATGCTTTGCTTGGAATTCTTTTGTCAAGGACAGCCAACCAGTGAATCCAAATTAGACCTCTTCTTTTTGTCATTACGTGCTTCTCTTGGTCTGAAAGTGATAACCAAATTAGTCTCCAATACTATATGTTTCAGAAAAAAACCATACAAAGCTGCTCATTCACATGTAAATCTGACTATTAAAGGAGAACTCCAGTGCAAAATGAACCTTTGGTCTAATTACACATTGTTACCTAGTCAACCGTTATCTGAGATTTGTTTTCATGATTGCCGAATGTAAATAGTTTTATCTATAAAAACTAGTTTAGCCTATAACGCTAGTATAACGCTAGTAGATAGGGCATAGAGTAATGACTAGGGTTGGGTATCGAGAATCGAGTATCGATTGGAACCGGGACAAACTTTTCGTTTTTCCCGGAATCGTTCAAAAGTTAAAATTTCGATTCCTAGTTTCGATATTCACAGTCCGCCGAGCGGAAGAAGAAACCGCTGAACAACACCAACAAAGAAGCGTCTACCGGAAGTGTTGGCATAACCGCGCGAGTCGAACATGAGTAGCTTACGTTTGGCGGTCCAAAGTGTGGCTTCACTTTTTTTTTTAAATTAACGAAATCTCGGCAAAATGCAAAATTTGTGACAAAAGGAGTATTTCCTTCAGAAAGGATTATTTCCTTCAGAAAGACTTGGTTAGCTAAACTTTTTTTTTGATCCTGCTTCTTAAAAGAATCGGAATCGAGAATTGTTAGGAACCGGAATCGAAACAAGGAATCGGAATCAGAATCGTTCAAATTCAAACGATACCCAACCCTAGTAATGACAAATAAAAATCCCTTGTTATTACCACTAACAAGGCTCAAAATAGCCCCACACTAACACGATAGCATAATAAAGGTCCCTACATTCAAACCGAAGCATTGAGAATACAGGAAGAAGCCATCTTTGAAAAATAGTCTCTACCAGTCGATCTACGAACGCCGATCCAAGTGTGCTGAACTGTGCAGAATCTCATATGGTCCGTTGTTTCCGGACGAAACACAAACACGAACCATTTTTTTCTCTTCAATATGTACATGTAGACAACTGTTCGCGCTCACTTTATCACCTTATTCACATCTCTCCAGCGCACTTGGATCGGCGTTCGTAGATCGACTGGTAGAGACTATTTTTCAAAGATGGCTTCTTCCTGTTTTCGCGAAGTTGACTGTATGTATAAAATATCTTCTTATTAAACTGTATGGACACTGACAAAGTTTTCAATGCTTCGGTTTGAATGTAGGGACCCTTATTATGCTACCGTGTTACTGTGGGGCTATTTTGAGCCTTGTTAGTGGTAATAACAAGCGATTTTTTCTACTAGCGTTAGCATTATAGGCTAAACTGTTTTTAGAGATAAAACTATTTACATTCGGCAATCATGAAAACAAATCTCAGATAACGGTTGACTAGGTAACAATGTGTAATTAGACCAAAGGTTCATTTTGTGCTGGAGTTCTCCTTTAAGGGCTGTTCACACATACAGTATATAACAGCTTTACTAATGAGCTTGAATACAGCAAGTGAAGAGCTTAGTTTCCGTTTTTAATTAACTATGATCTGATTTGATTACTAATAAGGGACAAAGTCATTACTAAATGTGTCATTAATGGTTTTGCCACACATAGATACAACTTTAGTTTGTATCTCATAATTTAAATTTTTTTTATGTCATAATTATGATTCTTTTATTTACCAAAGCATGATTTTTTTCTTATGGGGCAGAAATGGGCTTCACAAAGAAAATTGAATTTCGAAATAAAAAGGCTGAGGTGTCTAATTCTTCTGCTTACAAATCATTGTCTCTATTTGTATCGTTTGAAAGCACTACTGCAACTGCACAGTCGTGTCAAATGTGAACATCTTGCATCAGTAGACTTTGTTTAAGCTACGCAAACACTCCGCTAATGCAACCTGCCTGTCTGTAATTAGTTAAAACAATTAAACTGAAATTACCATCACTTATGCTATTTTCTGGTAGTTTATGTTTCTAAATCTGCCAAACAGCAATTGTCACTAACCACAGTAAGTGGATCTTTCAAATAAAGTCTAAATCAAATGCTATAACAACACCAGAGGTCTGAATCTGAAATAACGTTATACTGCAGCAGGTTTAAACTTCTGATATTTACATTTATGCATGATGCTTTTGCCCAAGAGCATTCAAAATGTACATTATATCAATTTGTGAGTTGAAATCAAGCTACCACCATGTTCCAGTTGAGCTATTCAGGAATGGGGTGTAGAACCTAAAGCAGTGATAGCATTTTCATCACAAATAACTGAATGCAAAAGCTTGTTATCCAAGAATCCAGTTTCCCAGTTTCCTCATTTCCCAACACTTCCCAAATTTGTGACCAATCACCCTTATGGGAACTAACAGCACATCTGTATTCCCTCTAAATACAAAGATAAATTGAACAAATTGGAGTCTGGCTTGGATTTAATAGATTTCCTGGGGACCTGCAGAAGAAAATGAGGTCACAGGGCTATGGGCTCTCTGCGGGGTCAGGAAGGGACATGGATTTTGAAGTGTCGAATTATAGGTTTGGCAGCGTTCTGGTAGAACAGTTGCTTTTCCTGCAGGACGAGAACATTGAGATCTTGAATATCGCTGTGCTTCTGGCCCTAAAGCATGATTGGGTGCGCACAGTGCCAAGGACAGACACAAAGATGGCCTTATTCTTCCACAAACCAGAAGTAAATGTCCAAAGAAATCAATCACATTAAGAATGCCTTTTAAATTCCTAAATGAATTTGAATTGAGGTAGAAAACAGGATGCAGAATTGAATTTCAAATTGAAATGTAAGGAAGCAGAAGTTAGTAATACATTGTTTTGAAGACTGATGCAAGTTCTTTTCACATCTACATTGAGTGAATGACACAAATGTAATTATTTAGATAATTGAAGCAGCTAATTCGATATGTGGTGGCTTTAATCCAATTACATTTCTACACAAACATTGGCCATATGTTAAGATTTGTGCAACACTTCACATATAAAAGGCAAAATGGAATTACCGAAAGATGCTTTTCTTTGCAACAGTGTCTTAAGTTTAAGTGCACATTGAGAGACTGACCGAGAGTAAAGTTCATTTTGCGAGCCATTTATTATGTTCTCTGTGCTTCTTTTCTAATCAATGCTTATCAACCCTCTGATGCCCGGCTAATGGTGTTTTCCCGCTCTCAGCAAGTAAACATCTTCTCTCTATGCAGGGCATGCACATATATTAGCAGTATGTGTAGTGGGTTTTTTTGTCTCCCACTTGCCTGTATCCTTATAGCACCTACAATGTAATGGGTCCCAATGGGGGTGTTATAGATGGGTCTCACACTCTGTCATTCTGATAGACATGGTTTCCGTGTTGGATATACTGTATAGAGAGGCTGTTAAGACCGTAGTGCATGCATGCTAAACAAATGGAAGTGGGCATTAGAGAAGGCAGAAATGGCCTCATTCACATGGAGACTGCACCTGCTGGTTTTGTTTTTGTTTATGTGTGCACATATGGAGTTCATAGCCATTAGGACTGATTTACAATGTGATGCAAGACAAGCTGAAGTCCTAGCTTTGGCATGAAGGTTGAACTCAGACAATAAAACAAGTTAATGACCCACAAGTACTTGGTTCAATTATTCAACGTTTTGACTCTTCTGTTGATGTTAGAACTCAAACTTAAAAATATGAAAATGTGGTTATTATTTACTCGTTCCAAACCTGGATGACTTTCTTTTTTTCAGTATAGGATATAAAAGAACAGAATATAAAAAGAGCAGCATAGTAAACAAGATTCGGTCAATAATTGCTTTTTTATTTACTTAAAAGTTATCATTTGGCTTGAGAAAATAATATAGATTCTGAGTTGTATTAACTACTTATTGGTGCATTTTTTGTTGCACCAGCTATTCATAAGGTCTTTCTTAAAATAGGTTATTTGTTAATAATTTCCCTTATGTAACTAATGAATTACATTTCCACTGAAATACACTACCTAAATAATAAAACGATATGTATATTCCTTCTTGTATAGCTCAAACAGTAGAGCATGGCACCGCTAACTTCAAGGCCATGGGTTCGATTCCCAGGGAGAGCAATAAGTAATCAAATGTGTACCTTGGATGCAAAAAAAAATACGTTTTAGATACAGTATAATGTCTGCGAAATACAAATATGTAAGTATTAAGCAAAAAAAAAACTTTACTTAAAGCCTGTATGTTATAAAGGTATGTTCGGGTATGTTTTAATGTATTATACTTTCTAAAGGTGTATTTGTATTACACTTTATCATCACTGTGGTCACAATTATTAGATTAATGCAACCAGTGCAATACATTATAGGGTGCATTACGAGGCATAATTAGTGCATTTAAAAATACTTTTATAATGCATTATATAAAGGCTTCAAATAAAATGTTACCAAAAATTTATAAGGGGCGATACAAATACTTACAAAAAAAACAACAACAAAAAAAAAAAAAAAAAAAACTAACAATTGACACTATTTTTTATTTTCAATGAAACTGAATGAAACCTGACATGGCAATGTCATTTAGTTCAGCTCCGATAAAAAAAAAAAAAATAGTTCAAGGTGAAGTTTTGTTGAATGCTCAAATAATTATAGTGCAGCTATATCTCCATTTGTGTTCCACAGAAGAAAAAATGACTTGACAGAATGTTCATATTTGGGCGAACAATCCTGTTAAAATTAATAAAGGACCTTGTTAACGCAACAGCTAAATGTTTCTTCTTTAAGGGTCTTCTTGCAGGTCCTGTGACTGGTACATCCTTGTTTACATAGCGAGAGGGACAGATTGGCGCAAAAGCAAACCACTACATGTTTCATATCACGTCCCTGGACACAATAAGCCTTTTCACTGCTATGAACTTTTAGGTCCCCATGGCTGTCACATCTATCCTCCTTCATCCTTTCTTTCTAGCATCCTTTCTTTCCCCCCACTCCATCTTTGCGGTGCCTTTCCAAGCTTGCGTACCCTGAAACACAACCTCCTTTATGAGAACCCCAGAGACAAAGATGTCGCTATTCCATAAGCAGTCCAAGCCCATTCATCATTTTTTTGTCTTTATTTATATAATACTGATCCACTGCCTTCACAGTTTGGTTCTTGCTGATTTGAATAATGACTCGTATAAATTCCATCAATGTCAAAATGCTTCGTATTTCATATCCCTATAGGAAACATTATATCATAGATATCATGAGCATGCTATATTTCACACCATGTTATGGGACATATACGAGCATGATTTTTTAATGCGGCACCCTGCAGTGCAGTACGATATACGTCTTGAAAAGTTCAAAAGCGTATCTCCTGTTGTTTAACTGATATGTCCATTCTCATGAATAAGATTTAAAGTGCATGGATGGAAGTGGAGATTTGTGAAAGAGATAGGACCATTAATCAGACTATGACCACAGGCATGCTGGGGGATGGGCAACCTGCAGGGAATGTTGCTGCTGGCGTTATTTTGCCTCAAATGCCTATGCAACACTGATGTTTTATACTAAAA